>NC_053452.1:3274047-3434047 GCF_015227805.2 Hirundo rustica
GGCCTAAAACCTACAATGAATTTACATCATCTATATGGAGCTTTGGACCAACAGGTAATAAAATACAATAAAGCTTGCTTTTTATCAGGACACACACACAAAAAAAATCCCATTAATTATGGTTCATGACTACTCTAAACCAAATGTTCAAATAGTAGTTGGAAATGATGCATAAAATCTCAGCATGTTCTGATAGGTTATAGAGTCAGTGGTTTATTGCAATGTAAAACAAGCCACAGGAAGAGAGGGTGGTTTTGTTTACCATTTTCATCAAAGCTGTTCATCATGTTGATATACTTATGCTATATTGTGACCCTTACATACGTTGCATTTCATGTATTTATTCTCCAGGTTGTTGCCACTTTTGCTGCCTTTGCCTCTGAGAGATTGGGTAAATGCTCTGGCACCTTTCAAACATTTTCTCATCTGTGCTGAATTTCTACTGACAAACCAACTGATAGATATGGACCAAAGGAATATTTATGATCATTGAGTAAGGTTTTTGTTTTTTTTTTTTTTACTTAATCTGAGGCAATTAGTTCCTGAATAAACACAGACTAAGTAACCTACCTCCTCAAAAGGTAATCAGACTTGAAAAGCGCTGTTTGGTTCTACCCAAGAAAAGCACAACTTGATTAAAACGCTTTGGAGATTTGCTTTTATTTCTTCCCTTTTGCCCTGGAAAGCATTTTATAACATCCCAATAACTTTTATTTTCTCCCCATACCAAACCTGGGGCCTCTCTTGGTTGTTGCTGTCCTTTTCCCCCACCTTCCCTAAATCTTTAACCCCGCTTCTCATTTTTCTTTGCCTCTAATCTAATCACTAATTCCTCGGTTTGGCCAAATAGTTAAAAATGTTAAGTGCTGCTCACAATTCCTGCTGCCTCCCCCACGTATCTGTCTCTGTTTATGGAACAGGCCCTGGTTTCCTCCTGCTCTTGTTCAGCTGTAGGTCTGCAGGTCAGGAGACTGTAAATACACACAGTGCTGCCCCAACCCATAAATCTGAGCAAAGGGCAGCCTTATATATTCAGATAAGGGATGTAAGGGGAAGGAGGGGGTGGAGGGGAGGGTGAGAGGGAAAAAAAAAAAAAAAAGGAAAAAAAAAAAAAAAAAAGAAGAGAACCAGGAGACTCTGTGGTGAGGGAGGTCCTTTGCCAGACCCTGCTACCTTGCAGGATGGATCCAGCCAGAGACGAATCCGAAATATTCACCCTTCTTCCCGCCCCGCCCTGTTTATATATAAATCGTTACAAAAGGCGTTTTATTACCTTTGGGGAAAAGAAATTAAACATGAGATTTCAGTGGCTTTCTCTCCTCCAGATCTTTGCTGGTGTATTTCCCCTCCCTACCCCTCCTTACCGCCCCCCATTTTATTCCCTGCACCTCTGAAGCTTTCAAGGGAACAGTCCCCCTGTTATTGCTTCTCAGTTCCAAGGTCTTAGAATAAATAACATTGTTATTACTCACTTCACCAATTTCCAAGAAGAAATATTGCCGCAGCAAATGCAAGCAGCACTAATATTTGCAAAGTGATAAATGGATTGTTACATACCTTCCCGTCTGTGTGGCCTCCAGCCATCCTCCGGCCGGCTACATCCCTCCTCGGGGTGGGAGGGAGGCTGCCTTTGAACTTAGCAGGGTCCAGGCACTTAGTGCCTTGCACCAGAGCCTGCCCCCAGCCCCCTCCCTCGCTCTCTGATGGAGAGATAATTTTTTAATGGACCAGAAATGGTACCGGGACTGGGGGAGAGCAGGAGTCACCTACTCACCAGGGCCAAGCAGACAAGTGAAGATTCTCCTGGCACACAGCGAGTGTGTGCTGGGTTTTGTTAGGGTTGGGTGCTGCAGGGAGAGGGGTGGGAGGCTTGGGATGTCCCCAGGAGACAAGTGCTGCTCCTCTGCCCTCCCCTGCTCCTGCTCTCAGCTGCTCTGGTGTGGGTACCACATCCCCGCTGCCACAGCGAGAGCCACCTGTTCTTCCCCGGCTTCCAGAGGTGTGAAAAGTGGACAGAAAAAGGTCTGCAGAGGAGAAAAACTATTTTTCAAGTTCCCCCCGCTCTGCCCCCTAAAAGGTCTCCAGTGCCTGAATGGGAACTGCGCTGGATACCTGAGATACCAGGGATACAGATGGGGTGAAAACTGGAAAGACATATTTCCAAACAGCACTCTCCTCACTGCTCATTGAATTTCATTAATTCACATGAAATTTTCAGTAAATTTTCTTAACCAAAGCTGAGGTTAGGGAGGTGTTAAGGCAGGGAGCAGTCTCCTGGCCTCCCCATCCCAACCCAGGCTGGTCACCGTGTAACGTCCGAGCTTAAAAAGAGATGGCAGTTAGAAAATTCACATGGAAAAATTAAAAACCAATGTAATCTTGGATTTCTTTTTTTTAAGCAGCAATTTCTATCTAGCTCTGAGACATGATTTGGGCTCCTTGATTTTATTAAAAAAAAAAAAATCTCCAAATCAAATTATTCCTGGGCTGCAAGTCATGCTGAAAAAAACCCCCCTCCACTCTGAATTTGCGGTAATTAGAAACAAACCAGCACGTTTTCCTTCAGACCCACAAAAAGCGAGTTGCTGACATTTCTTAGACAGAGTCTGCTGCATTTCCACGCCGTGGCTCTCAGGATAGGGGCTGGGAGGGTTTGGTTGGATGACTTGGTGTGATGAACACCCCCACGTTAGGTTATTCAGGCACAAAAGGGGGTGCAAAAGCTCATTCTTCACGGGCAGAGCAGAACTGAGTCGCTCCAGAAGCATCATCCCCAGTCCACTGGTGCTGGTGTGGCATTGCCTCTGTGGCTGGGTCACAGAGAAGGGGCGAGAGCCCCTCCCTGCCCTTTTCTCCACACACAGCCCCTTCCCTTCTGAAGAGGCTGTCAGAAGCCTGAGGAGATACTTGCGGGTCTCTTGTGGAGGTTAAACACCGCACTACCAGCATCTACGTGGTGCCAGCTTGAGGTGTGAGCAGGTGAAGAGTGAGTGCAAAGGTTTCAGCAGCCTGGGGTGGAGGTGTTGGAGTGGTCTGGCAGTGCTAGCACGTGAACACTGTGCCCAAGGGGATGGGGAAGGTGGGAGGGTGAAAGACTCCAGCTATTTATCAGGTTGGTTTTTCCTAAGGGGGACCGTGGTGCATGAAAGAACCAACAGAATTTAAGGATGGCAGAAGGAAAATTATTCAGGGACTGTGAACAGAGGTATGAAAGGGACAATCAAAATAGAGGACAAAAAATATATCTGACATGTTTTCCTCCTGACCTCAAGGTAAATGCCATCTCTTTTTTTTTGGTAAGGTAAGAAATATTGAAAAGAAGGTCACAAGTTACAGGTAATACTAGAAATTCCTTTGGGATGGGCTCCCGTGCAAAATATACTCAGTTCACTATTAACAAAAAAAACCAGAGAGTCTGCACTGGTTTTCAATAAAAGAGTCAGCAGAATCCTGGAATTATGGGATCATTAAGGTCGGAAAAGACCTCCAAGACCATCTAGTCCAACCTTTACCCAAACCACCCAAAATGCTCTCTCATGAACATACATGTGTGCATGATTATGCAGCTGTAAATAGATTGTGGACATATATGTGGGCATGCACATGTACCTATAATAAAAACTCAGCGTGCATCAAGTGAAAAATAAAATGATCTGCAAAACTATTTAAGGAAAAAAAGTGATGGAAGTGGGTGAGAGCTGGGGCAGCAGTATGGCGAGGAGCTATCCCACTGCCTGGAAATTTCCAGAAACCTTCTTAAACATTTATCAGCACTTTTTCTGACTTTAGGAGAAGGGCTGGGAGTGCCCCCAAACCATGATTCTTCAGGATATTCCTGTCAGGCAGGAAACCTTGTGAGAGCAGCATTGCTTGTTCTCTGTTCTGCTTCCAGCCCCAGAAAGCACACAGATAAGAAGCAAAAAAATCAAAATAATTGAATGTATACAAGACATCCACGACTGTATAAACAACGAGCTTTGAAACGGGAAAAAAGAATCAGGTCTTCATTTTTTATGATTTCTTTTTCTCAAACTGAAAAAAAAAAAAAAAAAAAAAAAAAAAAGAAAAAAAAAAAAGAAAAGAAAAAGTCAGGCAGTTCTTATTTTATCCAGACCAGTTCATAAATCCCAAGTCATAAATCCACATGATATCCCGGGCTGCTGGATTTTGCATTTGGAGCTCTGAAAGACTGATAGCTGAAAGATTTATAAAATCCCAGGTAGCCAGAGTGCTCCCTATTGGCTCCACATCTGAGAGGTCCCTGCATCCTGCTTAGCCCAGAAAGCTGCATGTATGGGATATATTGTGCTCAAGAAGCAGCGCACCCCCACCCCCCGATATTTTTGGATGTGACGAAGGCTAAAAATGTGATCATGTGGGGTGGATGGGCCCTGCTTAGGGACTTTTCTGTGGGGACAGCCACAAACAGGGGTTTGCCCAAAGGCTGCTGCCACCTACGGCAGAGTTACACCACGGTTTGTGCTGTAGATGTGTGACCTACCTTGTGTGGTAGACCTGGTCACAAGCAGCAGAATTGTCTCAGCTGCTTTGAATATACATTTAATTTTGTTTCTTGTAATATCATTGAATAGGAGTTTGATTCAGTAAGAACACAGGTTCATCATTAGGCCAGGAGATGATGATGCTCAGAGGTGAATGTGACCAGCCCCTCAACAAATAAATGGTACCTGAGATGCCTCAGATAAAGTCCAGGTTGCAAATGTTTCAGCTGTCAAAGCAGCAAGTTCACATTTCACAAAGAGTGCTGGAAGATGACGATGATGTGAGGTTTTTCTCGTCAGTTCAGTGGATGTTACACGTGACCACGTGCGTTGGGGTGAAGGTTCCCCAAAACAGACCCTCTAAAGATGGATTTGTGCTATTTGTCCGTATGCACAGGATGCTGAAAAAGTGCTTAAAGCCTTCCCTCCTTTATTCTCCTCTATCCTTCCTCAATGACCTCATTTGAACCTAATACTTTTCTCCAGACTTGTAATGACAGACATTTTTAATATGCTTCTGTTGAATTAATAAAAAGATTTAAAAAAAAAAAAAAAATCCCTCTTCTGCAGTTATAAGATTTGTTTTATAGCTGTAACTAACATCGTTGTTACTGAGAAATTAAATGATTTGCTTTATGTTTCATATATTTTTATTCATGAGCCTGAGCATATTGAAGTCCATGAGGGAAATCCTCCTTCACCCTCCTGGGGAAGGATGGTGGAATCAACCTGAGCTTTGCATGTTTGGAGTTTTATTAGAAGCACATTGTCCGGATAAATTTAGATAATTTTTGTTGCTGCTGTTTGTCTGACTCTATTAGTGGAAATTAAGCGTTGCAATGGTTTATGTTCCCTGTGTGTTGTGAGCATCTCTGCCTTTGATCAGCCACCTGAAACGAGCACTTCGAGTGGCTTGGATGGCACCACAAGGAGCTGCCTGCCTCCAGCACGCTCCTTCCCCATCCAAATCCCTGCCTTCACTAGGAACTGTGCTCATTTAAGAGACCAAACTAAACCAGACATAAACAGACCAAAGCATTTATACGAGGACTAAGTCAAACTCACATCTGGAGAGGTTTTTTCTTGGTTATTCTTGAAATCCAAAGCTTTTGCTGGTGTCTCTCACAGGGTATCCTTCCCTTCCCAAGCGGAACATATTTCTTTCTAAACCTCAAACTTCTGTGAACTGTATTTATGCCGTATTTCATTATTTCTTCCTGCTTCCTTGCCCATTGTCTCTCTTGCAGCTACGTTTGAGACATCCTGAGCTCACAGCTGTGGAGTTCAACACCATGGGCAGGGATGGGTCTGCATACTCTATCCACCCAGGCTCTGGATGCACCATTATTTAATCCAGCCTGGCTCTACAGGTCAGGTGCCCCTGTCCTGCTTCAG
The DNA here is from genome assembly GCF_015227805.2 of Hirundo rustica. Classification (NCBI taxonomy): domain Eukaryota; kingdom Metazoa; phylum Chordata; class Aves; order Passeriformes; family Hirundinidae; genus Hirundo; species Hirundo rustica. Next base: position 3,279,945 of record NC_053452.1, read on the forward strand.
GAGGGCGAATCTGCAACCTTTTGCCTCTTGGGCATTCCTAGCACTTTTGACATTGGCATTTGGCGCTCCATAGCCGCTGATTTTGGCAGCTTTGCTCCTGTGGATGTGCCCAAGTCCCCTGATTTTATCATCTCGAAAAGCTTGGATGGGCTTTGCCGGTTGCTCATCAAGAAGATTGGGCTGAAATTAATCCCCTGGTGAAGGAGAGCTACCAGAGCAGGGTGAAGGGCAAACACTCACTTGTGTCTATTGATCATCCCCTTCAGTCTGCATTACTCCTGTGGTGCCTTTGGAAGCAGGAGGTTTCCTTCTCTGTACAAGCAGAGATTTGGGATGTAGAACCTAATCAAATACTGCTTTTTGCAGTTTTAAAGGTACAAGTCATCTTAAAGTTTCCTTTTATTAAAAGCTCTACAGGAGCTCTTTTCTTGTAATTCTGTAACCATTTCACTAATTAACAACTCTGTACAAGGACTAGTATTGAGCTATAGAAATGAAAGGTCAATACATGAACAACACTTCATTTGTAAATAATACAGCTCTGTAATCAATTATCTCATTTTCACAGAAGACATATTAATCTACAAGCAAAGAATGGAGACATTTAGAGGATGTACAGAGGGGAACTTTAAATATTAAATGTTCTTTAGCATGCGCTAAATAAAGAGTTTGGCAGAGTGAAAACGTAACACACAGCATTGACACTCCAGGGAGGGTCTTTAGGTCAAGTGATTTGTACCTTCAAAAGAGTTCTCCACAGAGTAAAGGCTCTCTGATGGTAACAGGGAGGTGGGTTAGTGTTATTTAGGATGTGAATTGTAGCAGGGAAAATACTGCAAAAATTAGAATAAAAAAGGCGATCTGCAAAGAAAAAGTTGCCTATTTTAATAGATGACTCAGCCCTCTTTGCACTGCTTTTTGCTTCCTGCCAGCACTGTGAACTGAGTTTTCCTAGCCCTAATTATCCATAAAGCCAGGCTGCTGGATGGCAGGTTGGAGCTGAGTAACACTTATGGAAGAGGCTGTGTGGCCGAGTGCCCTCGATACCTCAGATAATGCTGCTCCAGGTAACAGGGCATCCCACCGAATTCCATGAGGGATTGTTCCCTCTTCCACGGCTCACAGTGGGAATCCACACAAGGTTTTAAAAATGTAACTGCTTCTGGGTGTTGGAAATCCTGTGCATGGCTTCTAAATATCATTAGGGAAAATTACAAGATCCATTCCCCGACCTAAAAGCAGCTTAGGTTCTCTATCCAATGGAAAAGAAAGGCTATTGCCACCTCTGTTGGGAGCAGGATCACCCTGTTTCAGCTTGTTTACTGAATTTGACCACACAGAGGTGGTAGAAAAGCAGGGGAAGAATGCAATTCCTTTTTCACTTTGCCTGTTTCATGTGTCTGTTTGCGTTGGATTCGCAGCTCATCCATCCCACGCTTGCGCCTGATTTCCAGCTTTAAAATTTTTATCAAATACATGTTGAGACTTAAGGGGAAAACCCCTCACCCCAGCACGCCCAACTCATCATTTTACTGATTTCACCTCATCCCATCTTGCCCTCCTCTATCCACGGCTGGGTGGGAGGACTGAGGAGTGGGGTGACGGGAACAGCCCCACCAATGTGAGCCCTTCCACGAGGGGAGGGTCTCCCTCCCACTCCCCTTTGCCACAGTCCCCTCTTACCTCCTCCCACACTTCCTGCCTGCCAAATACATTGCTTCGGCCAGGAGGAGGCTAAAAAAAGAAAAAAAAAAAAAAAAAAAAAAAGAAAGAAAGAAAAAAGGAAAGAAGGAATAAAAAAGGAGAGGGAATTGTTTTCAGCACACTTCACAAGCCAAAGTGGACCTGGGAAAGGAGAAGGATAGAGAGAAGTCCACTCTTCGGCTTCAATGGGATTTAAGGTTGACTCTGATATTTTGGGGAAAAAAAAAAAAAAAAAAAAAAAAAAAAAAAAAGACCCCCTAAGCCTAAATATTTCCAGGTTTTCTCACCCCCGTGGGTTTGGTGCACTCTGTAGCTGCTTGACCTGCAGGGCCTTTCAAAGCTCTCTGCGAGTTTCTGTGCCAAAATAAATGTTACTTTACCATCAAGTAGGCAGAAGAATGAAAACTGTAAGATGTGTGAGTGAGAAAAAAAGAGCCGAAACAGGAAAACCCCTTTCTTCTGTTTTAAAAGTCCTGGATGATCAAGGCTGTTCTGTTCACTCTGATTTAATCAGTTTGCAGATACCCAAATACACATCCAGCCATGGAAAGTGCTCTCCCTTTGATTCCAGCAAAATCCTTTCTAATTCTCTTTAAATGTTCCAGGGCTTTTTGAAATGATTGCTATCAATGCCAACCGAATGCTTTAGATCTCTCTCTCTTTTTTTTTTTTTTTTTTTTTTTTTCAGTTTGCCTGTCTTTAAGTACTTGCTTTATTTCTATGCAGCCCACTTACAGCTGTACATGGAAAAAGTATCTAGAAAACAGATCTGGTTTGCTTTAGCCTTTATGCCATATACAGTTAGACACTTTAACCTTCTTTACATTTACTTAGTTGCTTTAATAGGATTTCTGTAACCCCTATACTTTCTTCTTTTTTTTCCATATAACTTATTAAATATTTATAATACAGTAGCCCATACACATTACATAGGTTGGACTTTTATTACATTGGGCTCGACATAGCTATCTAGTAAATCATAAGTCATGTTCTGTTGCTCCTAAAAGTTAAAAACCAGGATTGTTCAGCTGAGCTTGGACTGAATTTATGAGGGACCAGCTCAAAAAAAAAAAAAAAAAAAAAAAAGCTAAGATGGTTAAAACAATAGATAGACTTGTTTAACCAGAAAATAATAGATCTCCTGAAGTGCTGGATCTGCAATGTTTCCCCCGGCTAGGAGTACCAGGGCACAAGCAGTGTGCTTGGGATTCCAGTGCAGCAGCCATGGGTACTGGTGGCTTTTTATGCTAAAGCACGGTCAACAGCGCTTGCAGCCACCATGAGAATGCTGCTGATGCTTCTTCCATCACTGCTTCTCTCTCCCCTCCCTCCCCTTGCTGGTTGTGCATGATTTCTCCCCAGCACGAGCCTGCATCCCTTGGGACTGCACTGATGCCTCGTGCACTCCATCCCAGTATGGTGTGGGGTGCCCAGCTCTGAAAAAAAGCCTCCTAGTTCTTGGAAACCTGGAGGCTGACAATTTTAGGCTTTCTGTGTTAAAAGGTGCTGACCCTCAAGCAGGCACCACATTTGACTTGAGACCTTGGAACGAGCTCCTGAGATTCAGTGATAACTCGGGGGTTGTGGGTGTGTAGTTTGAATAGTATTGTGTGATCTCACAGCGTGAAAAACTTAGATTTATCATTTTAGTATACAGTAATATGTGTGAGCCAAGATGGAGGATTTTGGGCATTGTTTGGGTCCTTCTTCCTTACCTTCTCCTTCCTTCTTCTTCATGGGTTTAGGCGGTTTTCTGTAATTGGGTGAGAAAGACACGCATTACAGGCCTTGGGTGGTCATTATTGGGTCAAAAGTATAAATAATATAGATGTCATTTCATTATTGAGTGATTATCACTTAAATAACCTTGGAAAGACTTACAAGCCCTCCATTTTACCTTTGTTTTCTAACTTGCTAGTTAGAGCTCATGGCTCATGAGTCTGTAAATAGATAAGAAATAATAAACATCCAAGTCCGAACACAACACCTACGCTTCCCATGTTATTCACCCTGACCTTGGCAGAGAAAAAAGAAATCAGAACCATGACAAATAGCTAAGTCCACCCCACCTCAGTGGTGGTGCCTCAAGCGAGGGTAAGGTCTCTAGCACCTGGACTCCGCTGTCCTCAGGTAGGTTTGGACAGATGCGCACCGGGTTTCCAAGCTTAGACAGAAAAACCTCTTCCAGGTTTCCTTCCCAGAGGGATCATCTTTGCAGCTAATATTCCTTCGTGCACTGTCTGTTATGCTGTTACTAAAGCACAGCTTTCCAACAACTGGGGAGGAAATGCACTCCCCACTCTTCAACGCTTTCCTTCACCCAGCTCGGAAGCAGGAACCGGGTCTGAGGGTGACTGCCTCTCACCCGCCTTCCTCCAGACAAAATGCCATTAAAAAATGGCCATAAAAATGCCATTTGAAAACTTTTCATGACTTTTCCAAGTTGGAACTGCCTTGAAAGGCTTCAGACCACATTTGCCATATGGTTTGGTGGCATATGGTTTAATGCACGCAACGCCGCTGTTCCTGCGTCACCACCCTCCCCTTCCGTGATGGGGCCAGCTCAATGCTGCAGGGATGAAGTCACTTTGGGATAGCCCTTCACGTGTTTTTGCACTTTCTCCAGCTCAGTGCTGCAGCTTTCTCCAGTCACTCGCACTATTTATGCTCCCAACCAGCCAGGTACAGGCAAAGTAATATGCACAGAAACAAACAGCCTCTTCCCTACCCCATGCATTGTTGTTTTTCCTTCCTCATTCCTAAACTTCCACTGGAAGCACTTGGAAGCAAACAAAATATTTTCTGCTTCAGCTGGAAAAGTTTTGTTTTGTTTTTTTGTTGAAAAGTCTTATAGCATATTTGAGTTTTTTCCTTCTCTTTCCTCTCACATTCCACACTGTTTGGGGTGCTAGGATGACAGACACTCACGGTGCTGCTGCTTCCTCCATGGCCATTCCTCCACTTAGTCCATGAGCTATAGGCATGTGAGATTTCTCCCTTGTATGAACTTCTATCCCTTCCTGCTGCTCTGATGCCTCACACACCCTGTCCCAGTACAATGTGAGAGACACAGCTCTGAATAGATCCCCTCTGGAGTTAAATCCTTTTTTAAGCTTCTTTACTTTTTAAACTCCTGTTCCTCTCCTTCCCCACTCTCCTTCCTTTTCTCTATCTCCATTAATTTTACCTTGCCTTTCCCACTTTGAAAAACCCACACCATGGATATCCAGCCATGGATAGTGCTGCTTCAGGTAACCAGCAATGGGACAGACACAGTAGAAATAAATATTTTTGTTGAAAGGCAAGCAGAACATTTTGGTTTCCCTCCCCCTTCCCCCTACTGGGCATGAAAAAGTGCTACCCAGGGATCTCTTTCCCAAAGCTATCCATCTTCACTCATATAAAATACACTTTCTTTGCTCTCATTTAAAACCAGTACTCCAACAGATAAACCACAAGCTGAAGTTAAAACTAAAAAGATGGTGAAAAACACCAGCCCTTCCCAGTCTTACAGGTTAAGGAAGAGGGAAGATGGGCAATCTTCCACTGACCATCTTGACAGTAGATTTTCCTGTCACAGACTTGTAACCCACCATATCCCATGGGATTGAGACAAATGTGAATTTTTGGACCATATTTGTCTCCAGATTTTGGCTGTTACAAGTCATCAGTGTGTTATCCTGCTCCGAGGAAATATATGGCACGTGCTTAACCCTGACTGGAGAACACATTTCCATGGCATAATGCACAAAAAATAAACAGGCACTCTCTGTTTTCCAAACCTTCAGGAGAGGCAGCTCCTATGGGCTGAATATTTCTTTATTTGTACATACCGATCTCGCCTTGCTTTCATTCTGCTAAAGAACTCTTCTATTTTATGCACCCACATTCCCTGAAAAAAAAAAAAAAAAAAAAAAAGTTAATGAGAGAGGGTCTATGTGGGTAATGCATCACTCCTTTAAAATTTATCATATCTGGGGTTAAAAAAATAAAATATCCTTTTTTTCTCCCTTTCTAAGAGGGGATTTTATATCCAAAGAAACAAAGGTAATACTATTTGCATAGTAGCTTCAATATTTTTCTTTTTCTTTTTTTTTTTTAACCCAACAATGGTGAAAAGACGTGATTTTTACATGCAAATAGGAAGAAAAAGCCTGAACACACCATGGGAACATGTTTAAGAAGTTGATTTATGTTTCATACTGAGCCTTACACCTGCAGTTCAAGCAAAACTCAACTTTGCCGCCCCACAGAGTCTAGTTTATTAGGTATCAAGGAGTCACAAGAAGCCATGTAATTAAAACTGTAATTAACTGGAAAAGGAAAGTGCCACCTGAGTTTTGAGAGGCTGTCAATTTTCTTTCCATTACAGCTTTCCTTCTGCTTCTTTTGTCTATAGGGTGCGTTTTTCCCTCATCTCGATAAAGAAAAACAAATGTGGTGCTTTTTTTCCCTCTCTTTATTAACTAGAGAAGCCACCAAATTCTCTCATGTTTTCACTGTGGGGAAAAAAAAAAACCCAAAACCTGAGGCACTCAGTTTTGAGCTGGGATGCAGGTTTCTCTCAGCAGCGCTTGCAGCTGTGTTTGCCAACAGGTGTCAAGTGTGGTCCAGGCAGAAGAAAAAAGCCCTGAAATGTCCTACCGGCACAGGGTTAGCTGAGTTCAAAGCCTGTTTTAACAAAAAACATAATCAATGCCCTTCAGAAAGGGGATCTTGTTAAAATGCATGACCTCGCTGCAGCGGGCAAGCCAAGCACCGGGAGTCCCTGGATCCAGCACGTCCCTCCCGAGGCTGCTGGATCCTGGCGGAGACCACCGCGGGATTCCCGCGGGCGGGACAGGGCCACACGCAGCAAGACAAAAACACGTCCGGCAGAAATACGAGGTGACGTGACGAACTTGGTCATGCAGAGGATTTAGAAGTGAAAAAGGGGCCCAATCCCCTGGCCAAAAGAAGTAAATCTCCCAAAGATTTGGGTGAGGTGTGGAGCTGGTCCTGTCCTCCCTCTGCCTCGTGCACCCACAGGGGGCAAAGTTCTGGGGAGTCAGAAGGAAGTGCCTGGGATAAACAGATGATTTTTTTATAAGATTTAAAGAAAAAAAAGACTTAGGTAAACTTGAAAGTAAGTCATAGTGAAACGAAGTTGAAGAGTAATTACCTAAAAGGGTAAAATGACAAGAACAAAGATAGCACCTATCCTAAGGTTCATTACGAGGGAGATTTACGAATATATAGAAAATTTTGCAGAGGAGATGTTTGTCTTAGACTGGTGACTGACATTCTCCATTTTCCACTTGACAGGTGACAATATCCCACCAAGTCAAGTACCAGCCTCGAAAAGGGAAGTTACAATTGCAAAAAAGCAATTTTTGTATCATATCCCCTCACGAAATGGCCCCAGCTTGCAAGGCACAGGTCTTGGGACCTTCTGGGTTTGAAGGCAGATCTCAATTGGCGCTAATTTGGGGAAGTGAGCCGGAGGTACCTGCAGCAGATGACACATAGGGCTCAGCTTCTTGTTCAGCTACAAGTCAGCAGGGGCACCCCCTGACCATCTGTGGTCTATAAATTACAGTAACACCGGCACATACTGCTTGTAAATCACCAAAGAACAGGCTTTACCTTATGACACATTACATGAACCCTGTTGGATATTCCAATAAACTCCCATAAACCATCCGATATAAACTCTGGATTATGTTTCTTTGGGGGGCAGGAGAAAAACCCGGGCTCTTCTGCACTTGCACAAACTTCTTATGGGTGAAATGAAGATGTGGCCTGAGGTCTGTTGTGTGCTTATGCACCATGTTTTCTTATAAAAGAGATTTCCATCTCTCTGCCTTCACTATTATCTTAAATATTTCACTTTCCAAGAGCACATCAGCCTTGAGGTGACCAGGGTTGCCATTCTTCTGAAGAAAAGAAGGTACTACCCATTTAAAAAATGCGGTTTTATGTAAGCCTGCATGACTTATCCTCCATCCTTGCCACACCAAGCACAGGTAGATTAACAGGAGAGGCTTCCTTTTGGAGGAGCAAGAAGATCCAACACATGACCTCAATGGAAATCTCTTACCTGATGTGATGGAGCCCATGTCTGCACGGAGATAGCACGAGCAGATGTTCTGACACACAGTTGTGTGTTCCCACAGTGCATGGCTGGTTGGGACCACAGACACTCTGCTGAGAAACCTGGCACATGACTCCAAACTTTCTCCCAAGACCTGACCAAGGGCTGCTGTTGAGAATCATATCAGTAAGCCCTGCATTTTGCCTGCTGTCTGGGGAAAAAAAATAATCTAAAAGTAAGTTATTCAGAAGGTGGGACATAGGCCAAGCGAACACTGATAAATGTTATTTGACCAGCTTTTTTGCCAACCCTGAACAGCTGTGGGCTGCAGTGTGGATGGCCTGCGATGGCTGTGTCACAATTTCTTGGCTATTTTCTTAGCTGAAGCTGAAACCCCAGTCCCTCTCAGGAGGCAGTGTGGGAACCCTGCAGCCACCTCACGCACACAGAGCAAAGTTTCCTAAGGCTACATTATTTTTATCTGGGTTTCTGAAGGCTGTTGGTGGAGCTGGGTGCTCGTCACGATCCTCATGGGTGTGCGGGCGCGTGGGCACACACCTGCACCAACGTGTTTTAATTCATCAGGTGACTGCAGCCAAAATGGTCAGATATTCCCCCCTCATGGAGACAGGCAACCAAGGCAATCCTGCCTGCCTCCCCCAGTGGGAATGGGATGAACTCAACTGTCTGCAGACACCAGAAAATCCACATCTGCCAGAGCAATCCGAGGGAAACTACCACCCCCTGCTCCTTCCACTTGTAAGCATAGAGTTAAATAATGCTCGTACCGAGACCACCAGCACTGCATGATCCCAGTGTTGCCCAGCAAGCCCACACCTGACTGAAACATTTTGAATGGTCTCAGGAGCAATTTTCAACTCACCAGAAGTGTAAATTTGTAGCATTTATTGAATCTAGCTTGGGCCTGTCTAGTTAGTTTAGTTTCAGAAAAATTGGTGAATAAAGTTGACTTTTAAATATATTTGACTCAGAAGAAAACCCACTTCTGTTTGAACGTTACATTAAATTTTCCTGAAGGAAAAAAAGAGACAGATTAATATAGAAATATAATTAATCTTTATCAGCACAGAAAAAAAAAAAAAAAAACCCTCCGTGATTTTCGGTCAGGGAATTTTTACTTTGTAAACTTTTAAATTCAGAAGTAACGTGAATAAGGAGCATTTTTTGCAGTGCTTTTCCTTCCAGCAAGTGAACCTCACAGTCGAAAGCCCTAAGTCAGGTCTGGGCATCATGGCACCAAGGCTCCACTGGGCTCATCCATGGAGAGCCCCCACACTGGGGGTTCCCCACCATTCAGCCTCCTCCGTTACCTTTCCACTGCCTTCTCCATCAGCCCCTTTCTGCGCACTCCGACAAGAAGAAGTGATAGTGCTATTGCTGGTTTTTAACAAGATTTGGAAAGCGTTCAAGTGCCTGACTAAGTGGTTGGAAACAAGGAAGCAGAAGGATGTTTTGGCATCCTGCGACGTGTGCATGAAGAGCACAGACACAAACACATTGAATGCACATACTGTAAAACAAGATAACAGGGAAAGTACAAACTAATAAAAGCCTATTAAAACATCGTGGAGGCTATTGCTGCTCGCCCGCGCGCTTACGTATTTAAAAAACAAATATTTCATGTGAACGTGCAATTCAAACATGACTGATCACAGATATAACTTTCAGCAACCTTTAAATGCATAATGCCATCCTGTAATTAATGTAGCCTATCCTGAAATTTGAGGGATTTATTGATACTGGCAGAAACATTTGCAAATAACTTGGGGAAGTTCATGACATACCTTTTGTCTCAGGGGATTTCATTCATTTTTTTCCCTTTTTTTTCCCCCCCAGCTACCATCAATAATTTCATTCAGAGCCCTTACCATGTGACGACAAATGCTGTTGGAAATCCTCAGCAGAAAGTTTAAAGAAAGTACCAGCATGGAGAAAGAGCCTCATTGTGTTTTTATTTGTTTTGTTCTCTTTCACTTACAGTGAAATATATATGACCACGTCCAAGGGGATTGCTTTTGAGGTCTGCAGCGAAAAAAAAAAAAAAAAAAAAAAAAAAAAGGCAAAAGCAGGCTGTAGGCATAGAAAGCTGCAAAAGGGTTTTATCAAAATTTTCCAGGAAAATCTATGGCCATCCTGTTGAGTTGCTGCCTGAGCACAAGGTAGCACTGGAATGTTATCTGTTGGTACGACCAGACACACACGTAGGGAGGTAATCCAACCTTTATACGGCAAACTAACATAGTTGGATGGAAAAACGTCTGGATAAAGCCCCTTCCTGGAGGAGGTGTCAGCGCTCTCATCTTGGGAAAGGTGCTGGTTTGAGGGGTTGATGAGGAATAAGAGACAAATCCCAATATTGTGGCACGTGTTCCTCACGTTCTGCAATCACTGCAACTGCAAAACTTGGCCATGACCCTACAGACACGTACTTAAAATTCCTGCAATAACAAGGGTGAGAAATATCCCATCATTTTTTTCCTAGAGAGCGTTTCAATACCTGAGGTCTGCACAGTGCCAGCACACAGTCACAGCATCCAAAAGCATCAGATGGCTGGCTATTCTGCTGTTACCAAGCTGCATCTAAGTAGGTTAGTGGAGCGAGCTGGCACATGTTCCCCCATCGCCTGGTCTTCACATTTCTCCATGGTTTCTCTCAATATTGTAAAGAGTTTCTTACATGGGACTCTTTTATCATCACGCTGGGTTTTTTTGCCTGTGAATATTTGTACACACGCTCAGAGGATTAAACATGGTGAGGCAAAAGAGTAAAAGAGTTATTTTAGGAAATTATTCAGGGGGTTTGTTGTTGTTTGCTTTGATTAAAAAAAAAAATTCTTATATTTTTTCTCCTACGGCCTGAATTTGAGGTTCTCCTGTCACATGACATACAAACCAATCATTTACACAAAAAAAGAAGCCAGCCATACCTGGGAAAGTACTTGTTTCATTGAATTGAATGCACTGGATGCATTTCAAAGAGCAAGCAGAGACATGCTGAGATATCAATGGTTCCTCTTCAAATCCTGAGGGGAGCTCAAGCCATCTCCACAGCTTCTCCAGCCCTTCCACCCGCTTCCCACTGTACTGCATTGAGTGACTGGTTTCCTCACACTTTACTCTGCCACATTGTCCACATTTCCAATAAAGCAGTGCCTCCAGCTCAGTGTCTACAAGCCCTCTACTCCACTAAACTGGGGCTTTGTTTTTGTAGGAAAAAAGCTCCATTTTGTGCTTTCTGCTACGTTTAGGGAGAGACAAGGTAGGTGTTGGCCAAATGGAATATGGCACTTTTCCCCTTCAAGATTGAAGAGGAGGAATTTCTGAGTTAGGAACATAAAATCCTCTCACTGACTCCTGTCTGGCTTTGGTGGGGGTGGGCTGACCAACCAGAAGGGGCATCCCTCTTCCTGTAAGTGGCAGAAGTGTTCCTGGCTGCCCTGAGAGATGAGAGACCTGTGCTGTCACTGAGGTTGGGAAGGGTTTATCCCACCAGCAATGAGGTTCCCCCCCAAAAATGGACATGGGAAGCCACCAGGAGAAGAATCACATGTTGATATTTTCCACCTAGTCAAGGGAAAATCACCTTGAAATAGGAATTAAAAATGGGATTTATCTTCTCACCTTCTCCCACTCTTTTCATCTGGTTTTATATATTTCAGTGTATCCAGAGATAATGGTTAAAAAAATACTTATGGTGTGATGAGCCATCTCTCCAGCTTGTTTAGGCACCTGACTTCCCCATGCTGCCTTCAGGGTGAAGCAGTGTACCAGGGTGTGAACCGAAGTCACCCTCCAAGGTGCCTGCAGAAAGCAAACAGCAAGTGGAATCCACCAAATCAGCGCCTTCTTTTCCTACCACTTTTACACGAGAATATTTTCTTTTGACTTTTCTTCTACCAGGGCCATGGATAAAACTGATGCCTGTTTCAGGCAATCAAAAAAATAAGAATAAATCAGCTTACCAAACCCATGACTGGGCATTTCTGTCATAGGCAAGCTCAACGTCTTTCCCATTGGGAGTGGAGCTCCATACTCCAGCCCAGCTTTCCTTTAGCCTCTGTCCCCACAACACCAGGAGAGCCCCACTGAGGCCCCAAAACCCATGGAGGGGTCTGTTGTGCTGCCATCAGAGGGCTGAAGCTGTCAGCTGCAGGGATGAGGAATCTGAGGCTGGCTGTCGGAGCGCTCCAAGCTCGGGAGGGGTTTGGAGAAATGCAAGCTGGTGTTACATAAAACACTGACTCATGCTGAGAAATCACGAGTTTTGAAAGTTTCAGCTGAGGAATGAACAAAACCTCAAGCTGCATGTTGCTTACAAATGAGCAGGAACTGGGGGGATGCCGGGGACCTCTGAAAATCTGGCCTTGGCTCAGGGTTTTTTGAAGTTCTGCCACTACTCCTGGGAGGAACCGAGAGCCACGTACACCTGCCAGGGGGAAAATATGGCCCTTTGTTATTTCAAGGGAAATCAATGTGGGCATTTCTGCTTCACCCGTTGGAAACAACTCCTTAAGAGAGAGTAAACAGAAGTTAATTTTTTTCCCCTCTTTTTTTTATTTTCATGCCGCTATGTATGACATTGAAAAGTACATCATCCAGAATATTTACTTTTTGTCAGGGTATCTGAGCATGCAAATGTTTGTGGTTTCATTTACTGGGCAAAAACAGTTGTGGAATTTGGCAGTCTGTGTTGGTCTATGGTTTCTGTGAATGCCTGCATGTGATTCTTCCTGGGGCACTATGGGTTACTCAAACCGTGTCCCATTATACAGGTAATTTGTGTGCCACAAAGACGGTGTGTACATATGCAAAAGAAGTACAAGACCAAGACTTCCTGCCATGTGTTAGAAATTCTGGCCAAAATCATTCGCACTGTGATATTTAAATCAGACTTTTAAAATTCCTGGTTAGAGACATATGCAAGTAGTTGATTTTTGGACCCTTTACAATTTTCTCCCTCTCTGTCTTCTTATTTACAGTAGGTACTTGGCATCTATCTCTCTCTCTCACACACACACATACACACATGTACATAAATTATTCAGGGGCTTCAATAAAGCACCGGTTGCCTGATTGTGTTTGTGCAAATTTGAAAAAAATGTTGCCTTCTATCAAGCTTTATTTCTCTTTTCTTTCCGTCGCAGTTTCTCTCTCTCTCTCTCTCACTGATGGAGAAAATGAAGATGTGCAGATGGGCTGTTCATTTTCAATCAGGTTGCTGTTTAGCTATGGCATCAGGAAAGGAGGAGTGTTAGAAACACAGTTGTATGTGAGGCATCCCAACCATTGTGTTTGGGCTGCCTCTGCATCACTGAAGTGTTGGTTATCCATCCTAAGCAGAGCCATATGAGGCCAGAGGAAATGTAGATAATGGAGGAAAAACTTTTGGCAAATTGCATGCCTTTCAATCTTGCACAGCGGGATAAAAGAAATATGGATTAGTGCTGGGGTTAAAGTTTTTTCTGTGTGAAGTACTAGATGTGCAAGTGCCTGAGTTTCTGATATTCTGATATTAAAGAAAAAAAAAAAGAAAAGAAAAAGTTGCTAAGCATATGAATACACATGCATATAAATATATATGCAGATACATATTTATATAAATATGCATTCGGGCCTTTTTGTTTTGCAAAGCTCCCTTCAAACACACTCCCAGCTAATTTCTCATCCCGCACTGCAAATCTCTGACAATTTAATCACCTTAGAAACGTTTTTTTTTGTCGCGACTAACACCGCGCCTATGCTTTTGGCACCGCGCGGTCAGGAGTTGTTTTAGCAACGGCGGTGTGCGAAGCAGAGGCACCATTTGTGAGGCTCAGAGCCCTTAAAAAAAAAAATAATTCCTTTCTCTCTGGGCTATCGACATTCCTGAGCACTCACGACGCAGCTGCCGAGCCGCTGGACAGCCCACATATGGCCGTGTGCTGAACAATAGCAACTCCTTGTTGTTCTCGTTATAGGCATCACCATATGTGTTTATTAGAAGCAGCAACAAAATGATGACGGGCTCCTTCAGCTATCCCTGCTGCTCTAGGAGAAGAAAAGCAAGGGAGAGATGAAATTAGAGGATCCTCCTCAGCTTTGGGGGAGCTGGACTCTTCCCACTCTTTAGGAAAGCGTGGGTGTTTATTTATTGGTAACATCACCAAATTACTGCTGGAGCTATCAATGGACACTGAACATAAATTCTGTTTCATTCCCTTGTATTAGAGAACTGCTGGGTAACTTGGAAAAAACAGAATCCTGAGAGTGATCTGAAATCCTGGATCTTCATCTGAAGTCCTGTTTCAGCAGGGACCACCTGCAAACAACTTGCCAATTCATGCAGGATAAACATCCCAGCCCTTTCAGGAGCTTTGGATGAGGACCACACTTGTGTACTTCCCTCGCAAACAGATAAGTGTGGGATCACCCTCATCATTGGTACTTACAAATTACAGTAATTTGTGCTGGGGATTTGATATTTTTCAGATGGAGGGGTTGAGGAGGGCATCAGGACCCCAAAAAACCCACAGAAATGGTTTAAGGCTGTTTTGACATTAGTGTAAAGACAAGGGAGTTCGAGGGAAGGAGTGTCCAAAGTTGAAAGTGGAGATTAACTAATACAGTCAAACCAAATATCTGAATCCTCACATGCTTCAGGTTCTGTATTATTTCTTCATGCTTCCACTATTTGCTTTGCTTTAAAGCAAGAAGAGAAGAAGAAGCAAGTTTGTGAGCAAAACCAGCAGAGTTAGCAATATGATGTGTCTCAATAAGTAGCATAACACAGTTTTGACATCCCTGTTCGTTATAAGCTGTATTCAGACACATGGAAATCAATGGGATTGAGTACTTACACCCAAAGGGAGATGTGAGCCTCTGCATGCATAATCCATGTTTTTCATGTTCAAATCTTGCTATTTCTTGATAATTAGTAGTTTCCTACTTGCTGTCTTTTTGAGATCAAAATAAAAAATCCTGGCCACTGTAAAAAAACAAAACAAAACAAAAAAGCAGCAACAAAACACAACCAGTTTAAAAAATGAGTTTGCTGACTTTTATTGATTTTACTGCGACCTTCTAGCTATGTTAAGAATGCCATTTCCACTCTTACTTGACTTATTTTTTACTTCCTACCCATAAAAGTAAACAATTCTAGACGATGCTTTACATCCTTGAAAAGTTCCCAAAACAGGATTTTCCACTAAGGCTGCAATTCCCTTGGGTTTCATTTTCCTTTCTTTCCTTTCCTTCCCCTTCTATTTCTTTCTGTAGCACAAATCAATATTGTGACTATACCAAAACTGCAGTGCTAAATTCTGCTATCTTTAATTCCATTGCTAACAGATTAAATTGTGTAGTTACTTAAACCTCAGCAAAGTCCCTGCCGTATTCCCCATTTGCTCATAAGTTACTTTTTACAGGCTATTGTTTTCTCCCTTCAAAAATTCAAACCACTTTTTCTTTTGAACAAAGCCATCTACTACTTCTCCACTTATCAGTTTGGAAATATTGCTGTATCAGTTTCACAGAGTTTAATAACTTTGTCCGGAATGGCTTTTTGTCTTGGCTTATTTGGTCAGAAGAAGTTGTTTTTCAGCAAGCATCTTCATTTCTGCTTCTTTTCAGTTATTGTCTCCTGAAATATCAGCATGTGCATTAAAAATAACCTGTTTATAACTCTTGAAGGGCAAAAATGGATCAACAGCTTATTGTACTTCTTGTTTATTAGCAGTAATCCCCACTCTGCACCTACAAAAGACAATCAGGGCTTTGCCACTGAGTGAAATAAAATCATGATGAGACCATATGGTTCTTGTTAAACAAGCCTCATCTTCCTATTGTTGATACTTATCTCCAAAATAAAGTATTTCTGCAGAAAGCATATTCCCATAGTATATTCTCTTTCCAATGACCAGCTGGCTGCCAGTTTGTTATTTGCACTGCAGTAGACCACTTTCATCTATTTCTATTTCGGTCCAAGAACACCATTTGTACATTGTCCAACTTGGAAATGTTAATCTGACACCATTGGTCACGGGCCTTTTAACTTCAAGTGGCAAACTTCCAGCTAGCTGCCAGTTGAGTATTTACATTGGAATGTTTCTTAGCCCAGAAATAAACTATTTGTTCGCCATAAGCATCAGCAACACGCCAATAATTTCTACAACACATATGAAGAAAGGTACAACCCACTCCACTTTGCTGTTGTCTCCTCAATAACCTCCTAAGTAGCTCCCTGGGGAGATGCTGCTTGTCTTGAGCCAAGATAAATGCATCTATTCCCCTCTCTATGCACGTACATATCTTTTATTTACGTTCGTGGAAGTTACACACGCATATTAAACAGTGAGGAGCAGGATTCTCACAGCTTCTCCCAAGACCCCGGACTGCCATAAAGGCTGAAATGCCTGGAAGATCCCAATGCAGAAATATTCAGTTGCTTTGGCACCATCCAAAGCTCCCTGCACACAACCACGAGAGCAGCGTTCAGGAAAGAGGCAACGCTGGATGTGCTTGAATGCAGCTTTTCAGAAAGCAGAGTGGCCTGAGTCCCATGGGATTTTGCTTAGGAGATTGCTATTACTTCCAGTAATACAATTTAGGCTTCCTGAAAGAATATTACACTTTGAGCCCTTTTCAATGAAGTAAAAAAGGGAGGCAGGAAAAAAGAGTGCTGCTTAGTTCTGCGATTTAACTTAAGGAATGTTATGAAGTGGCAAATGTGTGTTTCATGTACTTTGTTTGACTCTGTTAAAATAAAACATTTCCTTTTTACATATTACTGCGATGACCCATGAATGGGAGAGGCTAAAGAAAGATTTTAATGAGTTCAAAGTGTAAACTTCATGAACAGAAACCTCCTCCCTTAAAGACAACAGAATAGTGACAGTAATGCCCTGTTCTCCCCTTTCGTTTTTCCTGTTTAATCAGATAATATAACTACCAACTTTTGTATTAATTTCGTTGTTTAAAAAAAAAAAAAAAAAAAAAAAAAATCAGTTTACAGGAGGATTACCAACTGACCCTACAGAAGTACTTTAACAAAACCTTAGAGGACTAACTGAGACGTACAGCTTATTTCTTAGCACCTGCCTGCACATTTAGCTCAACATCCCCATCCACCTGCACCTCACAGCCACAAGGAAAATGAAGGTTAAAAATGAGAATATTGGCCAGCATGAAGAGCAGGATCCTGAGAATGCTCCTGTGAGCTAAGAGAAGGTATCCAGCCCACATCAGGCTGGGCTCTCTCCAAGGCTCCCAAACTCCCTTCCAGAAAGGAACAGGGAGAATTTTCAGTGTTAGGGACATGACTTACAGATTGATTTTGCATCTTAAAGACTCAGATGCTAAAAAAATTCCCTTTGCCATAGAAGTCACGTGTAAGAGGTGCATGTCCTACCCACCTACATGGCTGGACAGAAGAATGATAAGAGACACTCACTGTCGCAAGAAACTCCAACACCTTGGATAAAACACAGCTGTAGTGTGAAACCAAGGATTTCTGTTTCCAACGCTGCAGCCTACTTGCTCCTGCAGTCGCTGTGATTTCTCTGTAAGACATAGCAGTTTTAATTCTTTGCTAAATTCCTACCACTTTTTTTTTTTTTTTTGTACCCTCAGCATTCCTTTGGGTGGATGAAACACATACAAGCATGTAACCATCTACTGTGCATCAACATTTTGGTAAACATACATTTTTCTTACCTCACCTAAGGCTCCTCTTACAAGCTAATGAAGGCGAACAAAATATTTTGACGTCTCGAAATACATTGTCTTTTCTGGGAGAGCAAATAAATAGACCTGACAAAAAATAATGTCATAACAATCAGCAACTACAACTTGATCCTTGCTGCTGTAACTTGAAACTTGTAAGAGAAGGTTAAAGTAACCAAAGTCTGAATTCTTGGCCGCTATAAAAGCATCTACTCCTTTTATGTTGGGTTTTTCCTCTATGGCTAATCCTATTTGGGGCAATCCCTGCTCTCCATACAATAGCAAAGTTCTTCCCCAGAATGATGATGACAGTTTGACCATTGGAAATTGATCTTGTTGACTCCAGTTAAAAAATAAGAAGCAGGAGCAGGCAAAACTGCAGACCAGGGGAGGGTGTTTGGTCTCCGAGGGAAGAAGAAAGTCAAACCCCTCTCCGAAGAAATCCCATCAGGGAAAAACGAGAGTCTGGAAAAAGGTAACAGGTCTGAGAAGAATGATGAGGAGACTCAGGAAGGACCCCAGGACACCAGAGAAAAAAGGTTGAGATGTTGAAGAAAGACTCAGAGAACTTAAAAAGAGAGGCCTGAGGCTAATCGTTCTGCTGGTTTCTTTTTTCCCCGTTTGTTTATTTGCTAAAATTCAGATTTTAGAGCAATTAGTAAAATATCATGCAAATATTCCCTGTGTGACTGCACATGAATAACTTTAATTTTGCTAAACATTTGTCTCATTCCAAAATACATCTGCTGTTTGCATTAAGATAATCTGCTGAAATATTGGGAAGTAAATTACAGTTTTTATAAGATATTTATGAAACATCTTTTTGTTTGTATACTAAATATCTTTGACTATCTCGGCCTGTTTTTTTGGCTGACGTTTGCCTTCCCCAGGAGCATCCATGCCCTGTTTCAATTACAGACTGGGCTAAGTACCATCTTATGGAAAAGCTCCAATTGGCTGGAAATGGCTCAGTGTACACTCATAACAGGCTGAGGGAGTAGTAAATACTTCATCTGCCAGCAACCTATGACAGAAAATAGAAGAGAAAAAATCCGACCCCAAAACAAAATACAAGGTTGCACACGTGCACAAATTACGTGGTTTTGTAGAAATTCTGACATGACACCACAGGAGTATGTGTGTCCCTCCACTCAGATGCTCCTATATATGCCCTTATAGAGAAAAAAAAAAAACAATTAGGCTTGGAGGCAGCTCCCCGCCCCTTCTTGGTGAACACCCAGCATACAGGGAAGTAAATCAAACCCATTTTTGTCTGCTTCATTCTCCCAGGGTTGTCCCAGTCTCTTTTCATGCAGGGAAGTCCTAAAGGGTTGGTTAGTATTGCCACAGCCGAGCTGAGTTTGTGTGCAGCTCTGTTTCCAAGTTTTCAAAGGAAATATGAAAAATCAGGTCATTCCTTATCTCCCAGCACTGGTTTTGGGGTAGGACTAGTCATCATAACCCTAAGGGATGCCTGACAGGGTAGATGAAGAAGGTGGAGGATAACAAATAACCAGATCTGTGCGCTGCAGGAATTGGAGAATGTTCCTGCTGTACAGTCAGAGACATCCCTGCAGTAGCTTCAACCCTGGGTAGATAGAGCTGTTGGAAATCAGGGCATGCAATGAAACCCTCCTGAGATGCAGATAAATCCTAGATCTCTGCCATGGCTTGTTCTATGCAGAATCTGCATTGCTGGCAGCCCCCAAAATACTTCATGAAAATTAGCTCATGTAGCTGCATGAGCTGTAAACATGTGAGCATGGACATATCCGTAAAACTAAATGTTACAACCCACATATCCCTTAAAACCCAGCCTAGACATCTTAGGAGCTGCCATGGCCCCACAGCCAACGTGCAGCTGTGCTGTGTGCTGTCTAGGAAGCCACCAAGGGGTTTTTGACCCTCCAAACTTCTCTGACTACCTGAGATTTCGTGCCCACTCATGAATAGTGGCTTACTGTGGATTCCCTGTCCAGACACACAGCATTTCTGGCTTGGAGGGTTTTGAGGGCTCAGCTTAGAGGTGCTGGCAGTGGAATTTGGATGTGCAAATCAGATCAGCATTGTGTCTCTTTCATTCCATTCAAAGCTGTTCCATCCCTATTTGACAGGTTAAAATTGAATGCCCATTTTAAAAGCAAATTAACTGAAAGAAGAAGAGGAAGCCAGAGGCACAGGGGTTTACATTTAGATCATCTAAATTCTGGAAGAAGGAGTCTGGGAAAGAGATAAGGAGATTGAAACACTTCAACATCACTTGTCATCTTAACTCACAAATCCCACTTTGGTTTGCTATTAACATTACCTACATGGGATCCAGCTTTAAAAATAATAATAAAAAAATAATGGTATGACCTGATTCACCCTTCTCTTTCTTGGACCTCACACCGTAGCTGTAACACCGCTTGTTTGGTCACACATCTGATTGGCCCAAGGACCCCCAAATTGATGTAAGAGGGCAGGGAAGTGTCTTGGGTTGCAATGCAAGACGTGACCAAAAGCATATATTCTATTCCCAATCTGTTGAAACCGGTTGAAGAGGTGTTCTTCTTTATCTCATAACTCTGGAGGGGAGGGGGTGGGTGTCTTCTGTTAATGGCCCAGCTGTTCAAACCAGGTGGGGCAGTGTTCTTTATCCCTTCCAGGACCCATCCTCCCATCTGCTGTTAATGGGCCATCGAGGCTCACTGCATGGCTGATACGATTACATCATCCCATTGGGAGATGCTCCACCCAGCGGGAGGAGCCAACCATTCCTACCTGGGTAAAAGCTACAATTCAGAACACCAAAGTAGCCTGTTTGTCCACCAGATTTCCCAGGGGAAGACTGGACCCATCTTGCCACCACTGGACCCATCTACAGGATCATCTCTACTCCAACAGAACCACATCTGTCACTCCAGGAGGATTTACCTGGACGGCTTCCAACACCCTGGCCAACAGGGTGTCAGGTTGTATTCTGACTGTCAGGTTTTCTAGGATTTCCATTTGTTTGTTTGCTTGTTTTTTGAACTACTACATTTGTATTTTTAATATTCCTAGTAAAGAACTGTTATTCCTACTCCCATATCTTTGCCTGAAAGCTTCTAATTGAAAAACTGTAATAATTTGGAGGGAAGGGGGTTTACATTCTCCCTTCCAAGGGGTGCTTCGCCTTTCCCAGGCAGACACCTGTCTTTTCAAACCAAGACAGGAAGCAAGTAGGAGGGGGTGCACCAGCATGAATCAGTCCTCTGATCTTCACAACAAAATATTAACAGTCTGTGGCTAAGTGGGCAGGTTCAGGCTGCCTCACCAAGGTCTGTTGGTACCCACACTCCATGCTGAGCCCTGCCTGCTGTCCCAGCTCCCTGGAGCCAAGGGCTCTGGCAGGGACCACACTGGCAATTGTGCAACCCTGCTCAGCCGCAGATTTCCTCTGGCACCAGCAGCACAATAGTGGGCCTGTTGGTAAGTGGGAATTGTTTCCCAGCCACAATAGGACTCTGGATGAAATCATTCCCTGATACCAGGCAGCCTCGACGTGCCTCCTCTGCTCCCCACCCTGGTTTAGCTGGTAGCGCCTTCCTGCTCCCTGTGGGCCACAAGTCCCTCATAAAATGACAACACAATAAAACAAAATAATAATGGGATCCATAAAAGGCTTGATGTCTTCATTTCTTCTAAGAAAAAGCACCAAGGGAGCTTCACCTGAACAGAGGCAGCAGATTCCCAGCATTGGCGAAGGTTTTTTAAGAGGAAGACAGAACATTTTTCAAGCCCTGGATGCCAGCATCCTCAGCTGTACACCTAAATAGGAAAAAAAAGCAGGTAATTACAGGAAATGAACTTCTGGGTCTGGCAGATATATTTGGAGTTAAGCTCACCTTAAAACCTAGGGGCTGCCTGAGAAGAGAGGTGGCTGCTGACAGCCCCATGGCAGAGGCTTTGGGAAGGCTGGCCTGCTCCCAGCATCTCCCTTCCTGGTGGCATCGAGGACCATCGGGCTCTAGCAGAACATTTTGTGGTCAGAGTAATTGCATTGTGTTGTCTTAAAACTGCCGAGGCGTGGCCCTAAATAAAACCAGAGTCCCGGTCTCACCCCAGGCACGGCAGCCCCCAGCTCCCTGTGCATGCAGTCTGATGCATGGCCCAGTCCAACCCTGCTGCCCTGATTTTATTTTAGTCACATGGTTATTAATGAG
Source organism: Hirundo rustica (assembly GCF_015227805.2). Lineage (NCBI taxonomy): Eukaryota > Metazoa > Chordata > Aves > Passeriformes > Hirundinidae > Hirundo > Hirundo rustica. The sequence continues at coordinate 3,301,629 of NC_053452.1, forward strand.
ATTTTAATTGTGTAGAGGGAGAAAAAGATAAACATATGATTTGGGACAAATACATACATGTCACTCTCTCTGATATCCTGCTGTATTTTGGTGTCCTAGAACCGAAATGCACCATTTAATTATTTGTGCTGGCAGCGCCAGAGGAACCTACCATTTATTTATATGGTTAAATCAGCTGCAGATGTTGACTGTGCTTTTTCCTTTGCTCTTTTCTTTCCTTCACTGTTTGCATTTCTGACATCTCCAGGATGTGCCCCACACCCCCTCATTCAATGAGGGCATCTGAAAAGCATTGGGAAATGGCCTCCCTCTCTAGTCCTGTCCACAAGGATGGGCATCCCACAACATTCTCACAGACTGTGCTATTCTCCTGCTCAAAAAGCAAGGGCTTGACAAATTAAGACCTCAAACACCAGGAACTGAGGGGAAAAAGAAAATCTCCTGTGCCCAGAAGAGCTCCTCTGGTGAAGAAACTTCCACAGCTGAGACCTCACAGCTCACAGCACCTATGGGCACATGCTGGGGGAACTGAGTACCACAGAGAAGGAGAATCATGCTGTTTCCTGACAAATCCAAACCAAATTTTGTCCCTACTAACAAGCCACTCTTTTTTTTTTTTTTTTTTTTTTTTTTTACCCTGTAAGATATTGATCTCTGCTTTCCATTTTTGGGGGGAGCAGGGACTGAATGGAGCATCTGTCTAGCTCCAAAGCTGGGCTTTGGCAAAACCTACTCCCTGGCTACCACAGTGACTTGCTTTCATCAGCCATGTTCTGTGGTTTGCGTTTATCCCTGTGAAAATCAGGCTCAACATCAGCTTTCAGCATTAGCCAGGTGACACACTGAAGTCAGGGATGCTTGTTTAACTTTCAGAAACACTGTCAATTTTCGCATTATTATTTTTCCACCTGCTATCATGTTTCTTTTCTTGAATAGAATTCGCATAAGCAGGGTACCAGCTGCTCCAAGCAGCATTGCCATCAGAAATCAGGACAAATTCTTCCCTTTTGGCAGGAGAAGGCAGTCTCCGCTTTACCTGGAATACAGTCACCAAGACTAAGTATCCCCGGGAAGAAACTTAACGCTGCATCCAGGAAATGCACTTCAGATTCTTTTGGCCAGAGACTGATGTTTCCTAGCACAATTCTAGGATGCTTAAATGATATGACAGTAAGTGGAGTGGAAGCATTTAGGAGCTAGAACCACTAGGAAGTGACGAATCATTTTTAAATTTTCAAATGCCCCTACAGCTGATGCTCATGCATTTGCTGTTGGAGAGCTGGAATGTGAGTGGTGCTGGGGCTGTCAGGTGCTGGCTGCTCCACCCCAAGGCAGCCCAGACACTTTTTAAAGCCAAACACCATCCCTCTAAGGGCATTTCCAAGCACCATTTGTAGAACTCCTCTTGGGGAGGCTGGTCACAACATGACTGACACAGTCTCTTTAAATTGAGCCACATTTGAGACTATCTGATTCCCTTCATAGCAATTGTCCACTATGAACACTCTGTAATCTGGTTTATCCTGCATTATGTGGAAAGGTAAAATATCCATGAAACTGTTTCACCTGTGCATTTGTGTACATGCAAAGCCTCAAGATGTATTTAAATACGTATATTTATCATACTTTGTTAGTCACCTAACAAAGTGTTAGGTATTTTTTCCTTTTTTTAAGTTTTGTCTTTCTTACAAAAATGCACAGAAGCCTAGGCAAATATCCATATGTATGCATGCATACAAAGGTATAGCATGTATATTCAACAATATGCATTCTGCCTATAAATATACAAGTATACACATATGCACATATGCATATACAGATTTACACAGACATATATAAATGGATGTGCATGCCTCTACCTATCCATATGTATGGGCACATGCTGGGCATATAAAATGACTGACTACTCGAGCACCGTTCCAAGGCACGCTGAGTCCCATGACACGAAATATGAGCCTTCACAACACCTCCCAGGCTAGACATGCAAGCAAGTCCACTGTGACATAACAGCATTCTCCCTCTTACACATTATGGGCTGCTTGCATTAAAATTCAACAAGTTTTTAAAGAATTTTTTTTTTTTTTTTTTCTGGCCACTGCTCACAAGCCTTATTCCTCTCCTGCTCTCAGTAAAGCCATCATCCTCTCTCTGCCTGGCTGCCAACTTCTCCTGGGGCAAGGGCAGCATAACCAAACCAGATTTGGTATAAAGCACTGATTGCTGGCTTTATTGCCATTGATCTGGCATACCCAGAGGACCTGAAGCATTTTAAAATGATCTCTAAAATGACTTCTTACCTCTTATTCCATAGCAGGCACGTTGCAAACAGCATGCAGGTTCCCCAGCAGCTCACCGTGATGCCTCAAGTTTCAGTTTCCATGTTTTTCAGACTCTGTGCTGCCCAGGGGTGCAGTGTTGAGCCTCACATTCAGGGTCACTCAGCTCTCTTCACAGTGTAGGGAGACAAAACAAATCCCTTTCCTGTGAAGACCAAGGACAACTTTCAGGCCCAAAAGCACAAACAAGGGTGGACTGAAGGGAGGAACAAGAAGGATGGGACCTCACAGCCTGGAGCTGGAATTGGACAATTAAACCCCAATATGCAAATGGACCAAAGCTTGTGAAAATGTAAGACCTTGGGACCAGTTGTCTATTCTGTGACCATTCCACACCTACTTTAGGAGCCCTGGTCAGGCTCTTGTCCTGCTCAAGGTGTATCCTAAAGACCTTTCAATAAATACCTACTTTATTCCCTAGCTCTGTCCAGTCTGTTTCAGGTCAGCCTTCCTAAGGCTGAACCAGATGAACTACATACATTTTTTTGTGAGTTTTGACTGTATAAAACCACCTGTCTGCTAGCTGATGATGGCCTTGCCCTGCAATGTTTTGGCACCTCACTGGTGTGGCTGTGCTTGCCCAAGGGCCATGCTCTGGCTGCTGGGAAAAGTGCTGGAGGCTGCTGGGGAAAGGGTCCTGGCCTGCAGTGCTGCAAGGACTGCAGTGCCATTCTGAATTAAAATATTTATTCCTGATGTCTTGCAAGTGGGGAAGGAAAAAAAAAAAAAAAAAAAAAAAGCAGAAAAAAAGCTGGCCATAATTCAAAGTCTCTGCAAAGCCACTGGGAATCTTCCAAAAGCTTTAGTGAGGGCAGGATTAGCTTCCCCTCATATATACATAAAATTTGCTGTTTTTCGCATATCAAAGTGGTGATGCCTCTGTTCTCTTTAGCTATCACTTTTGAGTGTGCTATGAACAGAGCACAATCTGTCCAAAATAAAAAAGAAGTCATTGACAAGGAAGACTAGCTCAGATGCTGCGACAAACTTGGCCACGTTCCTGCAGTGAGAGCAGCACCAATAAAGACGTGGGCTGGTCTCTAGATGCCATCGATAATGTGATTTGGATGCTTGTTTGAAACCTCTTGCCGAGTCTCCGTTGTTGTTTATTCTGATGAACCCTCATCCCCTGCTCTGCCCTCCCTCCCACACGCGCAAGGACGCCGGATCGCAGCCAGGCTGAAAAGGGCTGGGACACCTCCAGATTTCTGCCAGCTGCAGTAGCAGACATTAAGGAATACACAAAAGCAGGAAAAATTAAAGTGGCAAAAGGGAAACTTCCCAAGCTGTGGTGCTTGTTGAATTGAGGGGCTTCACACAACTCTACCTCCCAAATTCCAGCTTCACTGCCCTTCTATTCTCCATAAACTCAGTGTGTAGATCAGGTATGACTTTGCCTAATATGCGATTTCTGTGGATTTTTCTGCATCCCTCCTCTCCTCTGGGGAGCTGTCCTCTGATGCTGATGTTGACTGATACATTAAGTCTGGAAATCTGGTTAATAATTAGGCTGATGAGACAACCTATTTAAAGAACCTGAATGCAGGTCACCCACTGCCCTATGAGCTTCTCATGACCAGAAGGAGCAGTGACAAAAAAAAATCACAAAAACCATTGAACACCACACCCTGAATCCTCTTTTCTCAGCAATTTGACCACACGTTGTCTCAACTACATACAAGGAACCTGTATGCCGTTCCAGAAAAAGTACATTCATTAAATGGGGATTTACAATAGGATCGAACCAAAGAGTCAGTGCTGGAGAGGGATAAGGCTGCAGAGGTTTCACTGGCCTGGCCACATCCAGGCTGTGTGGTGATATCCCACAGAGAGGTGAAATCGGAGCAGAAGATGTGCTCATACGTACCTGAACACATATAATCCCAAAGCGCATAAAATCCCACTGTGACTCCATGAAAACCCCGAGGATGAGCGCAGGCTGGTCTCCATTAGCATCTGGACGGGAAAAAATCCGCTTCCTTGTCTTATTTCCTGGACACTGAAAAACATCAGCACTTTTTTGCAACTTCTTGAAATATTTTCAGCATGTGCCTGGCCCAGCTTTTCTGTGCGCCCGGGGAATTATGGAAATACAGAAGACTGATGGAGCTGCTGGAGAGAGCAGTGGCATGGTTATGCCCGGACCAGCAAACAGAAGAGCATTTCCAGCGCATGCTGAAAATTCAGATTCTGTCCAAGTCTTTGGAGAGCAGATGTCAATTATGAATCACATGATTACTCTGCCATATTTTTCTGGGTTATGCTCATTGACTTAGATAAGGTATCATTTTTCACCTACAAAATATGCTGCATATACAATAAATAATATGCACAGTGCCATAATAAATATTCAGTATATATGGTGTGTGCATTATAGTGGTCCTGGTAGAGTTATAGCAGAGCAGTCAAGGCTGAATTGGCATTTTCATTATAAAGGCTGATAATTCAAGATCAGTAGCAAAAGACAATGAAATACCATCTGCTCTCACACAAACAGCTTTTACAGAGGGGTTTTGAGGTCTTGATGCAAGCAGTTCTGCAGAGAGGACAAAAATGAGAGAGCTCCTGAGACACTGTCTTTCACAGTCAAAACCTTTCATCTGGTTTTGTTCCCACTTAGATGGCAGCTGACGCTTTTCCTAAATCTCCGACTTCTGGAGCCAGAAGATATTGTGAGCACTAGTGTTCTCACAGGAGATGTAAAGAAGTGTTTCCCAGACTTACTGCCACAATAAAAAAAGCTTGTAAATGCAAACTCTGCAGCTCACCAACCAATACATAGATGGGGTTAAATAGTCCTCTCTGCCATGCCTGGACTTCTCGACACCGAGGAGCAGCAACACAACCCTCAGCACTTGCTGAACACCAGGATGGTGCAGGCTGGGGCTGGTGATGACCTCTTCCCGTGGTACCAAGTTCAGTAACCCAACCATTGTAACCATTTTACAATGTCACATATTTCCAAAGACCTGGCCTCTTTGAAATGAGAATTACTGTCTCTCTGATGCCATCTCTGTGGCAAGCTTGTATGTGACAGCGTGGCAAGAACTCAATTAAATGCTGCTGACCCAGCCATACCACTGGCTTGCACAAAGCCATTTTGCAGCCTCAAGGCAACTGTTTTATGCCTTTTCAACTTCTTTGTGATGGCTGCAGCCCTTCAGGTGGAGGTTGCACAGGAATGGCTTCATCTCAGCAGAAGTTTTTGGAGCATTGCCTGGAGGTGCTCAGAACAGGGCTGGATGGACCCAGGTGAGCAGCTCCCCGCTTTGTGGGGAGGGATACGAAGTGTTTTCCACCAGAGAGTGTTAAAGAAGAAGTGGGAGCCCTGGTGGTGGGTGACAACCTCTTCTTTTAGCATATCTGCTTGCAGAGGACACGTCTGCTTACACCTTGAACTAATCACAGTGACAACCAGCAGTGAAAACCTAGATGCGGGAAAATCCATGGGAATTTTGCCCAGACTTTTTCCTTGAGCTGTTAGACCGACAGTTCAAATGTATTTCTTCCAGTATATGGTACCTTCCCTTCCAACAACCAAATTTATGCCGACCTTTCAGCTCAATCCCAGGAGGTACCCAAGCATCTTCCCCCCAGTTCCCAGGGCAATAAAAGGATGTTGACGCTGCGGGGTGCAAATATAGGTAAGTGGAAGGACCCACCTGTGACCATGTAACAGCTCCCTGCCCATCCTGATGTGTCTAACAGGTGAGTTTGCCCATTTTGTAATTCCCTTCTCGGCTGGCTGGCTCTGTATTGATGATAAGTATTATTCACACATCATCACAGCCTCAGCTCGGCAGCCCTTGAGCCTGTTTCCAAAAGAAGCTGTCACAGACAATAAACACCAAAGTAACCCCACTTCCAATTTAATTGTTTGCTCAAAATATCACTAGCAATTAGACTATATTAGCAACAGATTGTTTGCAGTAGCTCATTCTCTCAGTCAAAACTGGTTTCTTTCTCTTTTACAATCGCACAAAACATCTGAAACTAGAAAGTACCTAGGGTGGTGGTTTGGAATTTTTTTTTTTTTTCCTTGAGTCAGAATCAAGTAAACAACTGACATTACTTCTACAAAAGCCAAAATATCTGGAAAATGCAGGATAAAAATATGGGATGGCTGGGACTTTTTTAATGTTTACAAATTTATTGTGAAAGTTTTAAGAAAATACAGTGACAGCACTGCCTGCAGTACAGTAGGAAATGACAGTCAATAAATAAAACTAAAGGACTGTGCAATAAATAAATACAAGACTAATATAATATGTTTGCAGCACGCTGATCAGTTTTAAATCCTTTGCCTAAGGCTGACTTTTACAATAAACAAACCACGCCTGTACGCTTTTCTCTATTGGTGCTGGATGAGCCCAGTTATTTATGGTTGGGCTCACCTTACTCCCATGAGATTTTTTGCCCATCTCAGTCTTTTCCCCCTTCTAAAAAAAAAAAAAAAAAAAAAAAAAAGCAAAGCAAGAGAGCAATCCCCCCCCAGAGGTGAGGTGCACTTATTCTCTTACTGATGTAGCATTTAGACTTCACAGAGATATGCCGGGTGCATGGAGCCATAGCCTGTGTATCCCCACACTGGGGGCAGCCAGAGCCTTCATTATTTCCTATACATGCCCTTTGCTGTCCTGCATGTGTCATTCTGTGTCCCATGGTGTCCCTGGGGATTTTTTTTTTTTTTTTTCTGAGGCCAGCTTAGCCGAGTGACCGCAATCTTTTTATTACCTTTGGTGAAAAAAAAAACATTAGCCCTTTCTTTTTAAGCAGGGCTGCACGGTCGAGGGGGCTTTGAGGGCTCCAGACAAAACGTCTGCAAAACCACCTCTGGCTCAGCGGCTGTGATCACGGGCTAGGTAATTTGTTTGATTAGAGCATCCGTCTAAGACAAAGGAAGTGTAGTGGAGTGAGTCAGGCTCTGGTCTCATTTACAGGTCTGGAGATGCATGGAGAAGCTATTACAAGTGACCTGTGACCCGGCCCACCCTCAGGTGAAACGGCTTTGCCCAGTCACCTCCTGTTAGCCTCAGCCAAATGATAGGCTTCGGGGAGCCCGGGACGCGCCCACGGTTCATCACACAGACAATATCAGACCCGCCGGCCCAGCCCCGAGCTATGCAGATGCAAAAGCAGACGAATTAAAAAAAAAAAAAAATTAAAAAAATATAAAATAATGGGCTTTCAAACTTACCGTGGCGATAGTGTTACTTACAAACAAATCTGTCTGCAGTTTTGGGGCCGTGGAGATAAGAGCCCTCAGGAGAAATGTCAGTGGCTTGGGTTTATTTATATGTAAGGTAACCATGAAAAATGCCGGCATACCACTAATTGTAGGGCATATTCATTCTGCACAAGTTGTTTTCCACATTAGCACAGTTGTTAAAATGCAGTTTTGCCTCAGGAATATTATAACTTTATCTTCTGTAATTATAAACGTGGATGTTGCTGGGGTACTGTATACATTGAAGAAGAAACGTAAGAAAACGGGCACTGCAAGGAAGAAAACAAACATAATTAAAAATGCAATGCAGTAATCATATATAGCATACTTGGGAAGTGGGGACCCACGGATAAGCTAGGAAAGCAGCTAATGTCGTGTTAGATCCTGGCTTTGGATTCGTATCCCTTCTCACTTCAAATCTTTCCCATGATTTTCCACTCAAACCAGCTAACTAGGACCAGTTGGCAAGGCAAACGTTTATGTGCAGCGGCACATTAGTCTGCTCTGTGCAGTCATACTAGTGTAAAAGCAGTTTTACTATGAGCAGCTAAACACAGAAAGCTGGAATGCAACAGCACAACGGAGTTATCGTACAGCAAATGTTTAATGAGTGATGATGGAAGAGCATCTTTTGATAGGGTAGGGGGACGCTGCCTTGAGAAATGCCTGACGAATAAAATCGGGAGTTTCCCTTGCGGTGCAAAGAGGCAAAATTTAGACATGATTTGCTCAAGTGGAGCACAGCCCCACCTTGCCTGGGAATCAAAGTTTTCTCAAGAAAGTTAACACTGAGAGTGGGGCTGTGGTGGCGACAGCAGCCTCTGGAGCAGCGGGTGCATGGGCTCATCCCATTGCTTCCAGCTCCTCCTTCAGGTTACATGCACCAGTTATGGTGCCTGCACAACACAGAAACGGGGAAGAACACCTACATAAATTCACATGCTGGGATCAGGAATCAGTTTCATTCCTCAGGGAAGAACCATTTGATGGCACAGGAAAGCACTTGGTAACATTTTAAGGTTTTTGGGCTTCATTTGCTTTACTGACTCCTTACACCATAAAAGCAGATCACGCCATCCTGAGTTTAAAAGACAGATAAGACCAAATTTCCACTAATATCTTGGCAGGGGCCGAGCAGAAACATATTTGTCATACCACTACTATTCACCTGAGCTTATCAGCAAAAGCTCTGTCCATGGGCATTATTAGAAACCAGTTAGGTATGAAAAATACCTGGGAAGATCAGTGTGGTCGGGAGGTTTGTCAACCAAAATCCTGGAACATTTACATCTCTCATCTATTACAGCCGCCTTCTTCTTCTTTTTTTTTTTTTTTTTTTTTTTTTTTCCCTAATTATTCCCCTCCAAGGATTCTTACTGCCCTCTAAAGGCTCTTGATACTTCAATTTCCTTTCTCCTTCCACTGCATTTCCCCCCATGCCCATCCTTTTTTCCCCCCTCTCCTCAAGGTTTCGGCAGTATCCTGTTTTGCTGCACGGTGCAAATGAAACCCTCCAACTCTCCTGCTTTTTCACTCAGGGATATCTGTGGCCAAAAAGAAAGCCGGACAGTGATGTACCCTGAGAGTAAAAAGACAAGGGGAGGGTCCATTGAAAGACTTGGACTTCACGGCACCTGATTTGCCTAAATTGTCTTTTTCCTGAAGCTAGGCACGCTAATGTGCTCCTTCTCATTTCCTCCAAATGCACTTATCGTTCTTTAGGCCTCCCCAGACCTAACAACGTGGAGGGATTTTCATCTGTCACAGATGAAAATCTCCAACAGGCACAACTCTGCCGGAGCTTCGCATCGCAGACCATCCCAACAAAGCCCATAACCCTGCAAAGCCGTCACCTCAAAGGGCTGGAGGGGATCTCCAGAGGTAAATAGTGCCGTCCCTGGCCCATGGCACCTGTGTCATTACTGACAGAATGCTTATCTTTGGGGTTTTAAGGCCTTCAGTGCTGGAAATGCTGCCACCTCCCCAGGCAGTGTCCTGCAGTGCATCGCTGCTCTTATCACAAGAGGGTTTTAACCTGAATCTTTCTTACTGCAATTTAAGCTCATTACTTCTTGTCCTATCTTCAAGAGGCTTGGAGATCTGATTATTCCCTTCCTCTCTGCAGCAGTCCTTTACGTTTTTGAGGATTGTTTTGTTGACACAGACACTCTCTGCACCGAAAGCACCATCTGAGGAGAGGTTTATCTCTCCATTGCTGAAGCCAGCATACTTTTGGTTATAATGTCCACTGGCAGCACTTCTATTGTAAATTCACTTTACAAAATGAACTGAAAACTGAAATGAAACCTCATTGAAAAGCTCACATTATGGGAATTTATACTCCCTCTTTGCTGTGCCTTGAAATACAAACAAGACCATTTTTGACTTATGTGTAATTGAAATAAAAATAAGCAGACGTAGCTTTGCCAAACACCAGTGCTGAATACTCATCATTTAGGACCCCCGGAATTATCATCTGGACTTAAAAATAATAAAATTTCAATGATACATGTGAAGCTCTTTGTAATTGCCATCTGGGCTAGGTTCTCTCAGAACTTGACCTGGGCTTCTATTCACTTCAGTCAACTATTCACGCACCAGAAAATTAGATGTCTTGTCATTTGCTGTGGGCTAATGGGCATGGAAAAAGCCAACACATCTATTTAAGGTGGCATAAATGACTCCCTGGAAATGCCCTTTTATTTTTCTCCTAAGAGAGTGCCTAAGCATTAAAGGCTTTCAGAACAAAAACCACAGTGGAGCAGAGCATATTTTCACAGACTTTCTCCCCAGCACCTTCCCTGTTGGTGCACTTGCTTGATTCAGACAAAAGCTGGGATCCTCACATCATCTCACACCTCCAAGGTCTTTTACAAAGATGGCAAACATTAGAATACACACAACAAATTCACCAGGAGGTCAACAGCTTCTACGGAATATTGCATTTCTCATCGCTCTAAAGCAATTCAGAGTACAATTCACTTCAGTGGTGCTCTGTCACGGAATGTCATTGACTCAGGCATATGTTCCTGTTGAGGAGCAGCCTGATTTTTTACGTTTTAGCTTCTACAGGCACTTTCTTCTTACAGCAGTTTTGGGAGCTACAACCTTTATAACATGGAGCTGCCCACATTTCAGAAGAGAAATGGCTGAACATCTGCTTTAATGGTGCCCAAATTCTGGTTGACTTTCTTCATCAAGCACTGAGTTAGCATGTGCTGCCTGCTCTCCACTGTGATGGACAAGTTCAGCACACATTTAAGGGTGTCTCTTTTCAGGGGGCCTAGAAAGCCAGATAATTTTGTGGCCACAGGTTTGACCTAAGGTTTTTGCCTAGGGGGGAAAAAAAAAAAAAGTAAAAAGCTGCATGGAGAAAAGGGAGATAAAATTCCCACATACTACCTCTGGTGGGAGTGAGGAAGTAATGAACTAATTAGCTCAGTAACTAGGACTTTGAGAATTTATAACTTGGTTAAGTGTTGAAAACAGTCCACATCATACAGAAAAAAATCTTTACCCAGTTATTCTGTTTTGGAAAACAGCAACCTACTTCTTCTGAGGTTCTGGTCATTTGTTAATCACCAATGAACATGTCTGCATGAACTTGTCTGCTTGTTTTTTGGGAAAATTGATATAATCTTTTCTGATGTGTACAGGCCCCTTATGGAGCCCCGTAAGTCCAAAAGTGCCAAAATGCCCAGTTTTGACCAAAATGGCTTTCATCAGCTCGAGAAGGAGGTTGTCCCTGTCCTCTCAATGAAGTTAAAATGTTAGCAAGAGACTCTTACAGCAAAGTGACAGAGCTCTGGATCTTGCTGTTAGTGAAAGGTTCTTCAAATATGTCTAGCCATTTCAAGCTAAAACCATGTTTGAACTTACCCATCTGCTCTTGGGCTTTCCAAAATGGTAAAATTAGTCAGATAAACTTTCTTCTCAACAGATTTCCTTGCTGCAAAAGCAAGCTAGAAAGTCATATTTCATATATAGGTAAAATATAAATATATTTATTTTTGGTCATATTTCTTTACACTGTGCTATCATGATGCAAAATGAAAAAGCTAACACTATTCAAAGGATACTGCTTGGATTACAGACCTCCCTGGTTTTTTTTTATTTTTAGGAAAAATCCACTGGGGAAGATACTGGAACAAGAGGGTAAAAGGGTAACAGCAGTTGTGCTAAACTGTGGGTGTAGCCAGGCCATAATAGCTCCTTGGCTATGGGGTTATTGAGGGAGGGCTGATAGTTTGCTGCATCTTGTAGGAGCAAAACAAGCAGCTTTGATTTTCTTGCCCAATGCATGCGCCGCACCCTTTGAAACCCAATCCAACCAAATGAAAAGGGTTGGATATATTGCCATTTAATAATTGCCTCTTGCTCAGTGAGGAGTGAGGCTTTTTCTTCCTTTTCTTCCCTTTCCTCCACAACAAATTCTCACTAGGATTTTTTTTTTTTTTTTTCCCACTACAGACAGCAAACATAATTATACAACAGATCAGAACAGCTTACATAATGCCCTTTATAGAAACCTGCCTTACCTCAGAGGCATATTAGCATTTCTTATGGGTTTAAGGGGTGAGGGATTAATTACAGATTTTCAAAATATGCCTAATTACATATTTACTGGTGGAATAAATAATTCACATTTCATAACTCACCATGAAATGACTACTTTCTTTTGAAGATTAAAAATTTGAGGCTTGAGGAATGTTAAAGTTCAAACTCTGAATAAAGGCTCCTAATCCTTTATAGATCTGCATTTTACTCACATGAAAAACACAGCAGAAAGTCACTCTTTCACCTGCATGACTTGTAGACTCCTTGAAATTTCTCTCTTGGCAATCTATCAAACGGAATGAGCAAAACATTAAAAAACGTGATTTGTTCATTTACTTTGGCTCTCGGATAGATCATGCAGGATTTCAGGAAGCAGAATAAACGACTTGAGAGCATGAGTTCCCCTGGGTCCTGGCTTTTGCATTGGGACCAGCAGCATCTCTCTGCGCAGGGTGGTGTGGGCAGAGGGTTGCAGCCTCCTCCCAAGGCTGGTGTGGGGGCTGCTGCTCTGCTGTGCCTGCCAGTGGCAGCTGAGGACTCCCCACATCCTTGCAAGCCAGCATGCCTTTAAATGCTTCGTGGCATTGGATCATTTGGAAGCATAAATCAACTTGCCCCTTTCCTGACCTGCTCTAACGTACAGCCAGTGGTTTCCTTCCTTACTTTTTATTTTAGCCGGACTTAGCGAGAAGAATATCCCTGCAGCATTTAGGGACTATACAAATTATTACAGAAGGGTAAATATCTGCCTTCAGGAGGGAAACAACTGGTTTTGAACATTTTATTTATTAAAAAAAACCCAAATAAACTGCCTTGAATTTCAATATGTACCATGTTTAATATCAACAGATACCACAGGGAGGGAAGAGGGAAGAGGGAAGAGGGAAGAGGGAAGAGGGAAGAGGGAAGAGGGAAGAGGGAAGAGGGAAGAGGGAAGAGGGAAGAGGGAAGAGGGAAGAGGGAAGAGGGAAGAGGGAAGAGGGAAGAGGGAAGAGGGAAGAGGGAAGAGGGAAGAGGGAAGAGGGAAGAGGGAAGAGGGAAGAGGGAAGAGGGAAGAGGGAAGAGGGAAGAGGGAAGAGGGAAGAGGGAAGAGGGAAGAGCCCACTGCCAAGTATGACTGGTCTTGATTTAGGGTTTAATAGGCTTACAAAGGAGGAAAATGGCCCAGTATTAATTCTATGCATATGGATATCCACACCAGTCCTGGTATGTTATGGAAAGTGGAAAGAGCAGAAGAAGCACTTAGGTCAAAGAAGCAGTAGGATATGGAGAGCAAGCAACCTGCCTAAGTTATCCCCTGGTCATCCCACCACAGGGCAGCTGCTTAAGAGACACATGGAGTTCTCTTGGACAGCTCATGCTTAGTTCTCCAGATTTGTGAAGGTATTTATAATAAAGCCCAAAAAACCTTTTAAAAGGAAAATTGCACAAGGAATAGTCACAGTATGTGGCAATGGAGCCTACCTACCCAACTGTAAACATTCCAGTAAACAAGGAAACAAACACTTATAGCATGGACATACCTGTGATTAATTGGTAAACATATGTCCATGTGTTTTGGACAGGTATATGAAAATAGCAACCTGCCCTTCAGCATTTTAACTCTTCAGAAGAAGAGATGGGTATAAAGAAACACCAAAACAACCCAGTGCTTGGTGAGATTCCAGTTCCAGTTCGGTGTTTTCCTTTTGTGCCACCAGGTGTAAGCTCAACCTTCCTATGCCATGCTTCCCTTAAAATTCCTTCCACCTTAAAAGCCAAAATGACAATGTACAGACGAGTTACTGATTTATTTGAAGCAAGTGGAAAGGTGGAAACCCACTCTAATAACCAATTCAGATTGGTTAAACCTACAGAGGTGACTTCACCGTAAAATTCTGTCTCTCAAAATCCTCACTTTTCCCAGAAAAAAGCACATTTGATCAACAAGGAGCTGTTTCTTTTCTTGATAATTGTGTATCAGCAAAACTTAAGTGCAAATACTTAATTTAAGGTCTAAATTATTCAAGGTAAAACACTCAACATCATCAAACTGGAGAAGGCAGTCAGTGGTATGTGGTGGAAGATGAGGGGCAGATGAGCATCCTTAGCCATAACTACGAGCAGTGAACACCGTAGAACAGATTTATGAATGTAACCCAAGCCATTTAAAAAGTGTTCTTCTTCTCTCGCCCACACAATATTAATTACCTGTGCCAGCTTTTGCTAATTCATCTTCCTTTCACCTCAATAAAGGAACACTGTGTTCAAAATAAGCAGTGTGAAGATACAGCATAAAGTAGCCACGGATACTCCAAAACTGCTTTTTTGGGGGCACCGGGAGTGGGGAGAAAAAGAATAACACCTATAGGTTCTGCTTCCAACTCTGTTTCATCCACTGAGCCATGTAAATAAATATCCAGGCAGTTTGGTCCCCATCCCACAGCCTCAGCACAGCAGCTCTAGTTACTCATCTATAAACAATGCAGGCGAGCCATCGCTCACCGCCACGCTACGCCTCACGGCCACGCGCTCTGTATCCTACCTGGGTAAATATTAAAATTAACATAATCGCCTATATTTTAAGGGTAAAGTTATCTGCAAGGCCCAGTGATTCATGAGCTCCCCAAATGTACATAAAGTGCTTTAGTGAAAGCATTTCCTAAGGGCCTGATCCAGTCATGTTTCTCAAGCCCTCCGCAGCTGCCTAGACTGGAACAGAAAGGTCATTCAGCCACTGAAGGCCAATCCATCACTCCTATTAAAAAAGAAAATACCTAAACTGCTCCACAGGTTCAATTTGTGGATCTGATGGGGAGATACTGAAAGAACAGCCAAGGTCCCCTTCCCCAGGGGGATGAGGGCCAACACAAATCCTGTGCCCTTCCTGGGGTTCATTTTGAGGATATGAACGGGAAGCCAGAGGATCCCAGGAAAATTCCTGCCTTGAAGTACCTCTCTTGTCACCCTCTTGTTTTTAACATGCCTGTGCTGCAATGCAAAGGTCTGCTGTGCTCTTTCTACCCCTTGACTTCTCTCTTTCAGCATCAGGTGGGGTTGCACATGCAAAATACAGAGTTTAGGTCAGACCCAGGATGAGAAAAGCCAACACTCATCCCAAAAGACTACAACTTTAGGATGGAGGCTCTCCCTTTCTCCAGGCTGTATGTAGCCCCACCACTACTCTAACCATGTTGACATGCTGTCACCTCTATGGAGATTTCCAGACCACAGCAAAAATCAACTTGCCCCTTTCCTGACCTGCTCTAACGTACAGCCAGTGGTTTCCTTCCTTACTTTTTATTTTAGCTGGACTTAGGAAGAAGAATATCCCTACAGCACTAAAGGAATATACAAATTATTACAGAAGGGTAAATATCTGCCTTCAGGAAGGAAACAACTGGTTTTGAACATTTTATTTATTAAAAAACCCAAAATAAACTGCCTTCAACAAGAATAAGAAAGGAAAGGAAAGGTTGCTGGGAATTGTTCACCCTTCAAGGGAAACACACATCCCTCTATCATCCTTTTAGCAATGGCACACCAACCTGTAAAACATCCCTATTCCTCAGGGAGTCCCTGCATACTGCAGACTCAGTGGGCAACTTCAACCTCGTTAAGTTTGGGCAATCGAGGCAGAGGGAACTTCTGCAGGGGCCAGCTGTGAAAACCCTTTGGGGACATTGCAGAGCCGATGGGAATGGGGCATTTTTCCACCTTCAGCAGCTCTCTGAACTGCTATGGGTCAGCAGAAAGGGGCTGGGTATCATTGCCCCCATTGAGTTCCCTCCCTCCCCAAAATAGGGGGGAGTCAGAGCAGAGCAGGGACTGACAGTGCTGCTTGAAAAATATATTCCAGCTGGTCTCCTTAAGCTGCAAGCTACATCCTGGTTGTTTGTGATCACAAATGTTCCTAAACAGATATTTCTGGGGTTTGATAGGACCTGCCTCCTTCAGGCATGTGGGTTTTGGGGAAAAAAAAAAAAAGGGGGGGGGGGGGAGGAGAAAAGGAGAAAAGAAATAGCGACCTTCTCCTGAATCTCATCTTTTCCATTCAGATTTCATGCACCAGAATCATTACCAAATAAAATGTCAACTTTTTTTCCCTTGTTCATTAACCTTTGATTCTTATTGTACAGCCAGTTTCAGTGCTCACAGGGGACTCGGGAGGCTCAAATCACAGGGCTTTTACTCAGGGCTTATGCACAACTTGAACCACAGTCCAGAAAGCAGGGAGGGAGGGAAAGGGAGGGAAAAGGCTATTAGCCCAATCCTGCCTCTTCAGCGCTTTACATGTTTAATCAAGATTGAATTCAGAGAGAGGGGGAACCCCCAACTTAGTAATAATTCCCTTCACAACTTCTACTATAATTAAAAAATAGAGGCAAGGTCATGACGAGTGCTATTGAAAATAACAGACAGACCTGTAATTATAGCAGGGCCAGCTAAACCAAGGGTTAAAGGTCTCTTAATACTCTGTCAGCATTTCCACTATAACCCCTCAGTTTCAGGGGTTTACAGCTCACACATAAATATTTGCTGCAGGCCAAAAATGGCCCTTCAAGGGGTCAGCAAAAGAAGGTAAATTTTATTCACATATTTATAAAAAATGCCCTGGCTCCGCAGAAGTGGCACGTCCCTCACCAGCACCACCAGTGCAACCCATGCAGATGAGGAAGAGACAACAGTCACGACCACGGGAGCATAATAAAGGGGTAGGTGGAGGAGCTGGAAATACATTTTACCCAGAGAATGTGTCTCCAAATCCACAGAAGCCCCGTAGAGAGGCAACAATCTGCAAATATAAAGTATATTACAAAGCTGAATCCTTAAATAATAGGGCCGTATTCCCACCATGAATTATACAGATAATCACTCCCACTGTTCAGCCAAGCATGCACATAAGTCTTCAGAAGATGAAAACCTAAGGCCTTGCTAGCATATTGGTTTAACTTAAATCAGTACTTTAATTGATTTATTTAAGCCAGTGCCAAACCCGGTGTGACTCCCTGATTTCTGATGAAGAGTTACTTACTTAATTCAGTTTAAAAAACCCCATATCTCGATTTTTCCCCCCCGCCCCCCCCAAAGCATTCCTTCCTCCCCTTTTCCTATCTGTATTTACATGACCCTGAGTTGACATTAGTTTGGTGCTTAAGGATTAGAAATGGCAAACTGGCTATGACCTTTTCCAGGGCTCCTTTCCTTCAGGGACTGAGCTGCTGCCAGTGGTACATTGCCAGAGCAACAACCTGCACCCCGTCTTTACAGCTCTTTACTGCTTGGGGAACCTAAGCTCCTGCTGCCATCTCCGCAAAGCCTTTTTTTTTATTTTTATTTTTTAAAAGTATTCTAAAAAGTTTCTGGTGCTAAAGGGAAAAAAAAAAAAAAAGAAAGATGTTCACAAACCCACTGTAACATCATCCAGAAATCTCAGAAAAACCACATTGAGGAACAAAAAGGGTCCTGAATTAGGCAAAAAAAAAAAACCCAGAGCACAACGCCTTCCAGTGTATTGGCACGATATATAAGCCAGACTCTTATATTTTGGAGGTTGTCACACAATTTTCCAATGTCTGCCATTAGCAATCAAAATTCAGGCAGTTTGATTTTCCAGAGGGAGTTTTTTCCATTGCCTGCTGGTTCAACTGGACTGTCCTTCCCATGTGTCTGCACAGCGCCCTGGCTCTTTGGTCATGGCTTCAGGCTCAGTTAAAGGGAATGGAGGCAGAGCAGCGAGAGCACTAAACGTCCTTGGAGCTAGTGAAATTCATTTACTGGAGCTTTTTGACGGTCCAGAAGAGAGGAAAGCCTAAAATGATTAATCAGGCAAACCCTTCCAGTAAGTACTATTTTCACCTGCACCTAAAAATGTCACAAAATAATACATTTCTTTTCCTCTCTAACTTCAGTGCATTTTTCACTGTGATTCTAGAGGGTCTCTTTTAAAAAAAAAAAAAAAAAGTGAAATTATGTTGAGAATATATAACTTTTTTTTTTAAGTTTCTAGCAAAATATTTACTGTGCAAGACCCAGAAGATAAAAAAGATGCAACTGTTTTTCTTGGTTTGTTTTGAGGTTATTTACTTAGGACTAAGCACCTCATTTTTCTTGTGTAGAAAAAGTAATTATGCAGTCAAAAGAATTATGACCCACATACTTCAAAACATATGAAAAATGTAAAACTTTATTACATACATTAATTTCTAACAAAAGATGTCTCCAGCATCAGTGTAACTGGTATAAGGCAGATAACTGATGTATGGTATATTTGTTGATGTTCCTCCCAAATGGGTTTTATAAAGGCAAACAAACAAATAAACAATTTCTTTCGTTATGTCTCTCCCTCTTGCATAAATTTCATCAGTCTCATACAGAGGACTGAAATCTTAGAGGAGTGAGTTGTCTGTGGATTTATTATATATTTTTTTTTTTATTATTGTTATTAAGCTAAAATATTCTGCTCAAGCAATCTGTTCCCCACGCTTTCCCTTTATTATCTTGCCATCCCCAGTATTTCTGCAGCCAAGGCAAGCCCAGCCCCTGCCCACAGCACTGAGCTCAGGCTCAGCCTCTCTACCGTGGGCAGCTCCCCCAGGCCCCTGGGTTAGGGGAGGCTGCAGAGCCAGGATTGCTCTCGACATTCTGGTCAAGCAGTTCTCTACGTGCCTTTGGAGCAGAGGTCTGTGGAGCACTGTTATTTTCCACCCCCCTCTCTCCTTTCCACCCCCCCCCACCCCCCCAGACTGAATTTCTGTGAGCTGGGCAAGCTCGTTCCTACTAAATCAGCTGGGCTTGGGAGGCCAAGGCAGGAGTTGTAAAACCGAAGTTCACAGCATCCTTATCTTTAGCTGAGCCACTTTAACTTTCTAACTATACATCTGGGTACCATATCCAAGAGGAAAAGGGTGGCCATTTAAAATGTCAAGAATAACTGCAATCAGTTCTCCTCAGTGCCTCTCTTCAAGAAACAAAACAAAATTGAAGTGTGAAAGACAGATTCAAGGTAGTCTTATCATTTTAAATGAATGAAAAAAAAAAAAAAAATGAAACCTGTTTTTTTTTTTTTTTTAAATTAAAACAATGCCCTAATCAAAGAGAGACCTATTCTCCTTCTAATACATGTGTCTATTTGGCCTTGCCATTTCCAATGCAATATTTTAAATATAAATATGTAAATTTACCATGTTTAGGAAAACCTTCTATACCATTGATAAATGTGAATAGTACTAGAAGTCCAGAGGAAAAAGGATTCATGGCATCCAGCAAATAACACACACAAATAAATACTGGCATTTTCTATTTCAGCCACGCAGAGTTATCACACCGGTTCAGCCAAATACTACCTCCTGCATCCTGATTTAAGTACAATCCTCCTCCAGAAAAGATCATTTCAGTATTTCACAGTGCCTTGTCAGGGTTTTAGGACTTCAAGGAGAAGCTTGGCAGCTTCTCTCGCAGAAAAGGGCTCCGCTCATGACTCCTTGTGGTCTGCTCTTGGCATGTCTGGACACCAAATGGGAAAGCTGCAGGAATGGCATAACTAAG
Organism: Hirundo rustica; assembly: GCF_015227805.2. Lineage (NCBI taxonomy): Eukaryota > Metazoa > Chordata > Aves > Passeriformes > Hirundinidae > Hirundo > Hirundo rustica. The sequence goes on from NC_053452.1 coordinate 3,321,276, forward strand.
GCTTAAGATCTTACATTAATAATGATGATGCAGTTCATTTGTGTCTTGGTCCTCCTTTATATGGCCTGGGCTCAGCCAGGTGTACGGAAGTCTTCAAAAAGCATAGAAATCCCCAAATAAAGTTCTGGGGTTGACCTCACTAAAATCGGCGGAAGTCTGAACTTGGTGTAACCTTGAGGCCCATCTCTAATTGAAGTGTAGTATTTTGGGAGCTCAGGACAAAGGGGAGGGAGAGACCTATTTTAAGTTATACCTAACACAGGAGAATCAAAGCAACCCTGATGGTTCGCAGCTTTAGTTCCAGCCAGCCTCCCCCCAGCCCCTGAGATTTCCTAGGGTACTTGCCACCTTTAAAATCTCAAGCCACAAGCCTCTCTGCTCTTTTTCACCTTCTTTAGTCCTCTCTCTCTCTCTCCTTCCACTAACCAAGGGAAAAAAAAAAAAAACAACAAAACACCAAACTTCCAGTGTTTCAAACAAGGTCATCACACGTATCAGGAGAAAAGTGGACTAGTGCCAGGTCTCAATGGCTTGTTTGTTTGGGGGTTGAAATCTATCCACTTCCATTTCAGGCGTCCATGGACTGAGCCACCATTTGACATGCCCGGCCCCAACAATTGCAGGGGCTTGGTGGGTTAAAAATGCTAGGATTTCGTTTTATTGCAGGGATATTATTCATTCTTGAGAAGGTTCAAAAGTACATGCGTCAACTTATGTCATCAGGGTCAAACAAAGTGGCATGCAGAATCCTAGCCAGATTGCATCGGCAGAGGCGTCTGGAGGCAGAACCGAGAGTAAGGAGGAAGAAAAATGTTTTTTGGGATGTACTCTGGATCACTTCATCCTTTGGAAAGGGAAGCAGGGCAGGAGGATCCCCTCTGAGCACATTGCCCCGAGCAGCGTGAGTTGAAATCAAGTTGTGCAGATTTCACTCTGAATTTCCACTGCTGCTGGCCCAGCGACATGCCTATGGGTAAGACTATCAAACAACAATGCCTCCTCAATTGCCAAAACGTGCCTCCAACATACACCAGCAAGCCCTCAAGTACACACAGGCTTTCACAATAATAGCATTAGATGCCATTAACAGGCTTTAGCCTTGTTTCTTTTCAGCGGAAAAACTATTTGACATCTCTCAAGCCCAGGCTCAGCGCTGCTTGACCCTTTCCCTTCCCTGCCTACATTAAAAGAACAACTAAATAGCTGCGCGCAGTGCGAGCCAGCCCCTCCTCGCTCCAGGTGTCTGTATTTTACTTAGGGCCCCAAGCTTGATTCAGCTCATACAGTTTCTGACAAGCTTCAGCTGGCCCTCGTCACCAGACAGGCAGATCAATTAACAGAGGGATTTTTCTTCCCTAGCTCTCTTCCTGGACCTTTAACCCCTTGTGTGTCCTAACGCTCTGTGAAAGAAGGGCAGAGAGCAAGAGCTAAGGAAAGGAAAAAAAAAAAAAAGAATTGCCACTTACAGATTTTTTTTCCTCCAAAGCTCCCTCTGCTTTTGCTTTTTCTACCCATCTCAGAACCTTGCCTTTCTGCAAACATCTTTCTGTTTGTTCATAACTTCAAATTTTTTTTCCCATCAGAACTGGAAGTTTTAAAATTCCCTTTTCCTCTTCTCTCTCTCTTTTTTTTTTTTTTTTTTTTTTTTTGTTTGTTTGTTTTTGTTTTAATTCTCTTCATATTTTGCAACCAAAAAATATTGCTTTATTTGGGGTGGAAAATTCTTTTTCTCTTGCTCATTTCACCTTCTCTTTTTTCCACTTCACCCATTTTTTCAAATTGCTACTTGGAAATAAATTTTGGCTAAAGAGGTGAAAGACAAGTCTGGAGCTGATGCTTTGCAGGATTGATTTCTTGAAAAATTATCAGAATACAAGTGACAATTTATGGATGGGAATGAATAGAAAAGCAACAAAAAAGGAGGGCATAGAGGACACTAAGGCAAAAAAAAAAAAAAAGTATGTTCAAAACCTACAAGATAGAAAACAAACTAAATAAATTCTAAACTGGACAAAAATCAGAGACAAACTGCCCTATGAAAAAGAAACAATGTCAACATTGACAATATTTTTAGAATTTAGTTTTACCTCCATTCATCTTTGGTGAGAGTGTACAAGAAAGCACGTCAAAGGCATGAAAAGCTCCTTCAGCAACAGCAAAACATAATAAATAAATTTAATTACCAATGATAATAATTAGACATTTCTGTGAAAAACAGTTCCCAGAACTACCAAAAACTACTGAAAAAAATAAATGTTATGGATAGTACAGGGCAATCCATTTAAATGCATTGATAGTAAGAAATAATTTAAAACTGGTGAGGATTTCTTATTATTTTTACTTTTTGAAAAAGCCTTCCTATAGTTCCTTAGGACAAGCCTATACTTCTACTCATAAAAAATGGATTCTGCTCATCACTTTCGTACAAAAGTAGTACGGCAGTAATGACATGATAATTAACAATAAATTAATGTTAATAATTAACAATAAACCCCAAGCAACTTGTCAATCTCAGAAAGCAACAGCAACCCTACACAAAACAGCAAATCTAGATGTGAAGAAGCGAGCGTTGCTCTTCCTGTAAATGGCCTTCACTTGGCAAAATGCATCTTGGCTTCAGCACATATCCTTTTATCAGGCAGACGAGGGTTTTAACTCTTCCTTGGTAGAGGTGAGAGTTCCCCACTCTCTTGTCTCTAGATGAGGCATATGTACTTTCTCAGGACAGTGCAGGAAAAAAAGAAATAGAAAAGGAAAAATCCCACACCACAGTGGGCATGAGGTGCCAGGCAGAGATAAAGTTTTCACTTCTTCTCCGTGCTTTATAGTGCACAACTTTCTCTCAGCAAGTAGGAGCAAGAGGGCAGCTGGTGGTCTTTCACTCTACATGGGGAATTTTTACTGAGAGTTTGGGAATGAAGCAGCATTTCTTGGGTGGATGGGTGCTGTTCAACACTTTCAACAGCTGTTAGAAAACATGAAGTTGTTGCTGACATAGACTGGGAAGGCCGAAAGTAGTGACGACAGGACACTGATCCACAAAGACAACAACGAGCCAGGGGAAGTGTAAAATGATAACTTTGGGTAAACAGAGTCTGGGGAATAGTTACAGAAGGGGATGACTCTCTTCTGGGATGAAATGTCTCCAGAAGGAACATGGCAGGATGGTGGCTGGTCAGCTACATGTTAGCTCTGTAGCTGGGAGGGTAACTTCAGTCCTCAGGATGTGTGAGCAGAGGGAAGCCTGAGTTATATTATCTTTTTCTGTGGCACTGTTGTGACCACTAATGGAATCATTCTGGTGCCTATGTTTAAAGAGGTTTTTGATAAATTAGAGAGAGGAGCCAAGGGAATGGCTAAAGGACTCAAAAACACTGTGAGGATTAGAAAACAATTGTGAGAGGCTCAAGAAGCTCAGACTGTTTAGCTTAATAGAGAAAAGGTTAAGGATTGACTTGACCACAAGTATACAAGAACCTTCAGAAGAAACAGAATTTGATGGAGGGCTCTTCAGTTTAACAAAGATGTATGTAAAACAAGATCTAACATCTAGAGGTCAAAGCTAGATGAATTCATGCCAGAAATTAAGGGGATTTTTTTTTTTTTTTTTTTTTTTTTTTTTAACTATGAGACTGCTTAGCAATGTGAACAATTTACTGAATATTGTGGTGGCTTTGCTGTCATGATAGTTAGAAGGTCTGCTGAGAGATATAGAATCATAAAAAACCTTCAAGGGGTCCTGTGACCTTTACTAGGCAGAGAAACAAACTAGGTAATGGCCTTGCTTCTTTCTGCCCTTCACATCCACAAATCAAAAATTTGTACAGTACACCTAAACATGCACAGCTATCATCAGTGATGTGTAACAGTGTGCCTCTAATTTAAAAATCCCAACTTCTGGTCTGTTCACGGTTTTGAACTGTTACCACAAAATACAGGGAATACAGAACATGACTCTCACATGGCACACAACGCTGAAAACTGTCTAATAAATTTGTTGATCATTTCAGATCACTGCTAATGATAGAAACCAGTGACCTAAAGGTTTTTAGAACTTCATAGTATAAGCACAGAAGCCCAGAGAGAATCTTCCACTTCTACATTTTAGGCAGATGATGCCCAAGTTTCACTTTTTAAATCTGAGCATAGAGCTTGCCAACAATCAATAATGCTCTCCTCACATGGTCCCAGAGGGAAGCTCAATGGGTATAAAATAGCAGGCTGTTTTTAAAAGGAGTTGTTAAATGCATCACCACAAACTTAAAAAGTGAAATCTCCAAAATTAAGAACTGCATTATCAGTGCTGATCTGCTCTTAATCCTGCCCATCATAGAATTAATTAAAATATGAGTCTAATGAGCAAAATGAATGAGTTCTTCTGCCAAGGCTTTGGTAAGTCTAAAGAGTATGCTTGTCATTTTTACTTCTTCATCCATCCCTGCAATACTCTGCGTGCACAGTCATTTCCTGTGGATTGGTTTCTTGTTCAGTCAACACAGTTTGAAGATAGTGGCCCTTTGAAAGTTAAGGCTAGGATGAGCAGTGCAATGAGCTGATCAATCCCATGGTCCCAAACATTCGTCAAATGGGATTTAATGAAAGAGGAGTGGTCCTACTAAACATGCTAAATCCAGCCTGTAATCCCCAGCGCAACAAGAAAACAAAGACATTTCCATCCCCTCTTATATCAGGAAGAGACACGGGATGATGGAATGATGTGAAGGTAAAATAATTGTACACGCAGAAGCTTATGCAAAAAGGCTTTGTTTGGAAGTGCTGGAAAGCCACTCACCCCGAAACAATGGGGCAAATTAGCATGCATCCAGCCCAAGGGTGCAAGCAGCACACGCACGCACTCCCGGTGACGGATGCTTAGCTCTTGCTGGGAGGTCACCACTAAGAATCTTTCTTGAGAAGGCAGCATGTCAGATTTCAGACACTTTCGCTACAAATGGGCTTTTGCAGCTCAAAGGAGCGGGGGGGGGGGGGGAGCTTTTCGGTCCAGATAATAAAGTCCATTTACATGAAAAGATGCCGCCTTCAATGACATGATTAATTTCGGAAATACCTGGCATCTGAATGAAGCAAAGACTTCAAGAGATGACTGATGATAAGAAAAGATAATTAGGCAAATGTCAAGAGTCAGTGTTTTGATTGGTGACTGAGAGGCTGGTCTGACGAGGTTATCGTATACTCATTCCAGATGGAAATGAAAGGTTTTTGTAGAGAGAGCAGGGTGATCCCTTCATGGTTAAACATAAACTCTGTTTAAATCTGGACCTCCTTAGGTTTTCCTCCTGGGAAGCCCTTCTAGTCCAGCAAGTGCTCTACCTGCATGGTACTGGACTAAGCTTGCCCTGTCTGAATCTTAAGGTATGTTAAACACGAACAATGCACCTTGCATTTTATTACTGCAAAGTTATAGAGATGTCAGCCTTTCCAAAACACCCTGGACTTCTCCCCAGCCCTCCAAAGATAGAAGATAATACAGCCATTTTGCAGAGAGGCCAAAAGACATTTCCTTTCCCAGACATGCCTCATGTCCCTCCTCAGCTCTCAGTCAAATGCCCAGGGTAGCAACTGCCATTGAATGCTGGTGCCCTCCACAGGACAGATAAAAAACCAAAGAGGATGCCGAGGATTCCAGCGTGGTACAGCCTGACAGGACTGCCCTGTTGAGGATTGACGGATTATCTCCCCTTCAGAAAAGGGGGCATTCACAAGGCCCTTTCCCTAATCCATCATGGTGCTCTGGACTGCGCTTCCCATCGCTTGCCCCTTCTCCTTGCCCGCTGCTTTTGATTTGTGGGATATCCTGGCTTTGTGCAGGCGTGTTTAATCCCCAGCGGGAAAACCGCCGACGCTCGGAGACCTCACTGGCTTTCTGAACTTGCTCGGTCTGCAGAGGAGCTTGAAATACCAAGCTGCAGAGTTTGCTTGATACTTCTATTGTCGTGGAGCAGACCTGGCTCATCACCCATTGAAAGACCCTCTCCGCAAAGGCAGGCTCCAAAGAGCAGCCGACGAAGCGCCCGTCGGATAAGTCATACCTAATTTGGCCAGCCACCCAACGCTGAGGCTGCTATTAGTTAATCTTCACGTAATTTGTTGAAGGAGGCTTCATGAAGTACTGGAAATAATTGTCTCCCTCCATCCCCCCTCCCCGAATCCCGCGGCCGCGCGCGGTTAGGGATTTAATAACAGACCGTATCGCGCAGTCAGAACCGGTGAAGGTTTTATAGCAGTGCATTAGCCAGAGGTGGATAACCTATCTCTAGAGGCTTGATTGACTGGAAACATATTCTTAGCCTGCCTAAAACTGCTCGGAGTGTGTCACGGAGGTCCCCCAAAATAAAACGTTCAGTGTATTTAGTGAAACCCTACACCCTAAGTACATGTAAGGGCACTGTAAGATACTAATTAGGTTGTAACATAAAACACCGTAAAAAGCAAAGCTTGACATACTAAAAGGAAAAAAAAAAAAAAAAACTTTAAGCTCTGGCCAGCTCTTTCATGTTAGAGAAATACATTAAAAATATATTCACAGCAAATATACTGGGGCTTTGAATAAATCTGTTTCTCATAGTAGCCCATAGCTGGAAAGGATAGACATAGTTTATTATGGAGAAATTTCTACTTAAAATTATTCTCAAATATTAGAAACTATGCTTATTTACTTTTCCTACTAAAAAAAATTCAAAATCCACTAGCACTAAGATCAGCAAACAATCACTATGATGATACTGGTTAAAATGTGCATGGTGAGCTTCTCGCCCCACTAATCTTTTTCCCAGGAAATGTGAGGGGAAGAATGATACCAGATGAAAATATTGATATGGCACGGTGGCATATATAATTGCTATAATAATAATAATAATAATTTCAGAAGTGTAACATACACCAGAATTCTTCCCTTGAAATTTAAAAGTACCGATCAAACACCTTTCAGTGAAGCACTGGCAGAGTTGGATTTTTTAAAGTGAAAGTCTTCAGCTCTATCTCAAGAAACAACCTATTACCCATAAAAGCAATGGTCTACATCTTTTTTTGGCATCTCTAAATTCTGCAGTTCTTAGTATTTTATGTTTTAAGCATTAGTTGTCAGTCAAAAGATTTTCTCTACGTTTATGGAGGTTTCTTATTTCATCTAGTGCCACTCAGCTCCATTACATTGTATAAATTAGAAACACTAGCTCCTTAATAATGTTGGAATAAGTATAATTTTTAAACATTTAAGAATATAATTATTTACTTGCATCATAAATATTAACTATTAACATAAACCATGTGTGAAGTTCTGGAAAAAAGTAGAACTCATTGTCAAGCATAATTCTAATGTATCAAAAAAAAAAAAAAATAAAGGTACTTTTAGTTATCTAGAAAGAAAATCTGGGTGAGATTGATCCCAATGCCTTTAACATCTCTAATAGTGAGCATATATATATATAAAAATGTGTGTGTATAATTTGCATTGTGCCAAAATAACTATAGATTCAAAGATTATCTTACCACTAGCAAAAGCTACCTTTTGCAAAAGCCTCGCCATTTTTGCACATTACGGAAAGAAATGAAGTGCTAATTGAATAAATATGTCACTAGCTGTGTTTAAACTAAACACCATTAATGCATGTTTGTTGTTGTATGTGCACAAGGTTACAGATTGCAAACCCCTTGCTAGGAAACAAGCTGCATTTTATCAATGAATATATTCTTTTTGGGGGTTTTATGGCTTTGCTTTAATGTGGACGGTCACTTTTCTTCCTTTGTTTGGAAAGGTACAGTTTATATTTCTTCCCAGATTTAGTATTTCCCTTGAAGGTTTTTGTGATTAACAATATAATATTTTTATTGAGTTATTTCACACATAAATGATGGGGCCCAAAGGGTATTCTAGGTTTACAAGATTTTACTAATAACTATGCTCCCCTTTGTATTAAAGCTGCTAATTAGTGCTTTTAAACAGCTCAACATTTAATTCTTTGAAGGCACCATATAAAGGGCTGATATAAAACTGTTTATGTAGAAGGATATATAAAATAAGAAGGTGTTAAACCCAACACAAATTGAGTGGTAGGGGGTTCCCTAAAGTGCTAATTTTATGTTTGTTTTCGTCTCATTTAAAGTTAAGATGTCTGCATTGTAACAGGGATGTGCAACACGCTTTACATACAGATTAAGCAAAATGTGTCAATTTATGAGCCTTATTTGCCTGGAGAGGTAGTCACCAGTAGTTCCATCAGTGATTTTATCCATGTGTAAATATACATATACATGCTTGTGTGTTTTCACATGTAGGGATCCAAACGCGTGTGCTGGGCGTGCAAAGACACGTGAGTGCCCACACACACACTTTGATGTCCATAGTATCTAGCCACATCCCTGTATTTCAGTTGTGCAAAACTTCAAACTAATTAATTATGTGTGATTGCTCATTTAAAAAAAAAAAAAAAAAAAGTTTAATTTAAATCTATTTTGAGGTTTTAAAGCTACAGTTTTTTTTTTTTTAATTTGGTATTGCTAAACTGAACTGATTTATACACACAGAGGATATGAGATGGCTGTAAGTGAGAAATAGATGACTCGTGAGTTGCATTTTATCCTTCTTCTCTCCAAGTTAATCTACAAAATGTTTCAGAAATTATTTTTTAAAGTGGGAATTTTCATTGAAACATGCTGAACGCATACTGGAAAACTGCTTCTAAGGAAACTAAACATGAAAATCCCCATTTTTCATCAGAGCCATTGCTCATACAAACACGGTCCTGAAAAACGTTTTAAAAAATAAACTCACGAAGCAAATTTCTGAGTTCTACATGGAGAAGTGAATTGAGTCAAAGCCCCAAGTGTCCATCTTCAGCTGACCCCACTTCTCTCCCTGAGAGCACCACCGCTGAGCTCCACTCTCTGCCACCACTTTTGGAGGAGGTGGTAATTGTTTTCTGACATCTCTCCATGTACATCTATAAGATGACACAGTGTTGTGCAGATGCTACTGACCAGGTCCTGGAAGTGGGAGAGCTCAGTGAAGAATCCCACCTGAGCTAAGTGGTCCTGGTGCAATTAATCAGCTTCCAGGCCTTGAGCTAGTACAGGTGTACTCATTTCAGGGCTGACGTGCAAAACTGATGAAAATTTATTTATGCAACCCTGCGGCTGTGCATAATTATGTACTAAGTGTAATTTACATACTACCAAAAGTGTCTGACGCAAACATTAAGATGGAGAATGTCAGTAAGGTACAGCTGAAAGAGAAGGTTAAAAAAAAAAATAAAAAATTGCAAGACTATCAGGTAGGATATCAAATACATCACTGTCACCTCTTTAATGCTATACCTTGTTGCAAAGAAACGGAGGTTAAGGACTAAATATCCACCCTTATGCTACAGTCCACTTTTTAAAGAATTCCCTTCTTAAACTACAGGAGTTCTGTCTTTTCACTTTCAATAGGCAAGTATTAGACATCAGCATCTGGCTACGCTGGCCAATGTACAAACACATGCTAAAAATAGGCTTTCCCCTTAGATAGCAGTCTTAGTAAACTGTCTGTTCATAGAAAGATGATAACATAAGAATATAAGCAATAGCATCTTTGTGGGTTGTTACTTCATGAACAGTGTTTCACCACCATGTTATGTTTATTTGGGCAAGTGTTCTCACTTTTGTATGATGAATCACTTATTTTGCAACCAATACTACATATATTTTGCTCTGTTTATTTTACATGTATGTACAAAGGCAAGGGGTGGAAATGAATGGGCTAAACTCAAGGTTTTCTTAGAATGATCCTGAGTAAAATCCAGTGTACCTTTTAAAAATTCTATTTCAAAAGGCCTGTTAAAACCTTATATCATTCCCAAAGTATATGATCAGGTGACATTGTCAAAGCAAAGTAGTATTGCTGTCACTAGTATTTGCATCTGATTTATGCCCCCTCACCACACACTGAACTATTTAGAATGACACCTGTATTCTTTTGTGTTCAAAATTTGTGAAATTACTTATATGATGCTTTATAGCTTCCACAGCATTAGACCCTGCACCAATCTCATTTCCACGGTCTTTGTTTCTCTATTCCTAAACTTAGCTTCCCCTGGAGAGCCTCTGGGAGCAAAAAAAAAAAAAAAAATTGGAAAGTTGCCCTGACTCGCATTCTGCCCTGACATATGTGTTGGTATGCTTCAGAGCAGCCTAGAGGCAGCTTCGACAAATAACATCTGGCAGATTGCCTCTAAGACTTGCATTTATCCTGCTGAACTTTAGGCACACACACTGACTCATCTCTGGTAGGAGCCCATCACTTTGTTTCCTCTCTAGGCAAGAAGGAATGGCAGCCACATCCAAAATGGACATCCTTGAGGCACAAGGGATTTGGTTTTCTCTATAAATTAGTCTCACGAAAAAAAAAAGAAATGTTGCAGCAGGCCTCTTGTTAGAGGGTAGAAACAAGCAAAGACACAGACTTCCTTTTTACCACAGCATGGAAAGGGTCCTGGTTTATTCCTCTTTACAGCTCAGCCATCCTGACCCAACCATTCACTGACCCTGGCTGCAGCAAGCTCCTGCTGGAGGTTTCCCTTGCAGCCTCTGACTGCTGGTTATTTCCTGCTGAACTCTGACTGCAGGGATCAGTTTGCAGACTCTGACTGCAGGCTTTTACCCAGCCAGACTGTGACTGCAGGTTCCAACAACAGGCTCTGACTGCACACCCAGACTGACCTCACAGCAGGGATTCTTGCTCCTCAGGATCCTTCTTCTTCATGCTCCTCTCATTCCCTCTTCCTCAAGGTTCTTCCTCCTTCACAATCTCCCCTCACCAGCTAACTTACTTCCTTTTATCACACTTATCTTTATTGGATACAGCTGGTACTCATCAGGAGCAAGGCTGTACTGGGTAATAATCACAGCTCTTACTTTTCAGAGGTGAGGTTACCTGTATGCCCTCCTCCTACAGAGAAATACTGTAATGATGTGAACTCTGGATCAAATAGAAATGGGAGAGCAGCTCTACCATTTCTCTTTTTTGTAACTTAGCTGTTAGGAAAACTAGACGTTAACCCACTGGCATTGGCATTCTTTCAACAGATTGATGGGTGCCACTGGATTTTACTGCCCAGTGTCAAAAAGATGTTCCTAGACCAACATTCGGAAAAGTCAAAACCAGTTTGTCTCTGTTTCGTATTTCTTCTTTGCTGATCTGTGAAGTAACTGTACTGAAGAGTTGCCCCACACTACTGCATGACAGCACAATTCTTAATAAATCCCACCTGACTGAAATGAATTAGGTCTGGGAATGTGTGTTCCAGATTATTAACCAGCACCTTTGCAAGTAACTTACCATCCACATTTATTAAAGATATTGGGTGATAATTTGTGCAGTGTTCTGGATCTCTCTCTTGTCTAAGAATTATGGTAATTAGTGCTCTGAGAGAAGATGTCACTCGTATGTTTCTCAGGGTGCAGAGAATAGCATATCATTACACTCCTTTTAGATTTGAGATGGATAACTCCCAGACTATTCCTATTTTTTAACCTTGGCCAGCTGTGAATGGATGGAGGCTCAGAGCGCAGGTGACCTGTGCTCCATCTCCAGCTTTGCCAAAGCAGGACACTGCACTGCTTGCTTTGACCTGGCCCCTCACTTTCAACTGCAAATGAGAATAAAAAAAATCTGTTAAGCTTGGGTTTCAATTTCAGTAGGCATTTGCCCAAGAGGAAACACTGGGTTTCATGAACTCATGGAAGAAAAGGTACCTGTGTCCTCGATGCATGGTGCCAGGTGAGGATGTGATGATGATTCAGAGGGCTGTAAAGCGAGAGGCCACTCCAGAGAGTAGGATCACTGAGGAATTCTGCCTGAGAACGATACAAGAAACAATGCTGTAGAGTGACCACTCTAAAAAGTTGTTTAAGGCCTCCTTAAAAGCTGAAGAAAAGGGCAGAAGACAGTAAGCCTCCATCTGAATTTGGAGTCATCACAGAGCAGCTCTTCAAATTCTAGGAGACAATTTAGGAGAGAATAAAATTAGTAACTCCTCCAGGAACTTTGTTAGTAAATTAAATTCTTTAAACGGACTTTCATTTCCCAAAATCCTCAGAATTGTGCCTGTGGCAGTCCCAAGTAAGCATTCTGCCAGAATTAACCCAAACAACAGCAACAAAAAATATAATAATAATAATAATAATAATAATAATAATAATAATAATAATAATAACCTCTGAGTTTCAAGAGGTTTTGGAGACCTGAGCCACACTGATCCTGCAAGGTTATCTGACAACCTCTGGCTGTCGGATTCCTCTGCTGGGACATGATGTCTTCACATCACTTTCCTGGATGAGAAAGAAATCTATGTTGCCATGTCTTTATTTCTATGTGGACTCAGGCAGACACATAAAGGTCTGTTGTAAGAGTGCTGTCAACTGTTTCCTTCACCCCTCTGTGAAGCTCCTCCCTGACTTATTCGAAAGCTAGTTGTTAAACAGTGCAATCATTTCCACAGTCCTATTTTGGGGGATGAAAAAAACCCCAGCTTTTCCCTTCAACGTCTTATTCCTACTTGACTTTCATCAAAGAGTTAAACAGCCGAGGGCTTTTAGCATCTCATTTCACTTACACACACAGGCCATTATAACCTGCATAAACAAGGATGACAAGTTGAGATTAATGAAGGTCCCAAAGTGACAGAACAATTTAATTGTCAGAAATCATAGGAGGTGAACTTTGCCAGTGTATTTATATAAGACTGCCATAGTCTAAAAACTTCCCTAATTGATTATGACCAATAAGTAATAACACTGGGAGCAGTTTTCTGGGGTACAAATATGAAATGACCCCAAACAGTTAATAGTGGTTGTAAGAATCATAATATAAGAATATTAGATTGATAAAATAAATGACCAATAACACTCTGAAAATAATAGCAGCGTTTACACTTAAAAGTACAGCAGAGAAAACTGCAGCTCTGACAAAAGTCAAATGAAGTGGGCTGGCTTTCAAAAAATGAATTGCAAGTCAGTCAGGGAGTGATACAAGTGCAGCAGAGGCAAACAGGATCCCTATAGATATGAAGTGCAATGCTGTTTGTTCTCTCTCTCTCTCCTTTAGACACTTTTAAACCTATTTTTTAAAAGAATGATAAAATTATTGTGTCTTTTTTTTTTTTTTTTTTCCCCCGGGGGAATAAAAACAGTGCTGAATAAGCAAACACACACACATACACACATCTGTGATAGTAATTAAAAGCGGGAGGGGAGGTCAAGCCTTTCACTTCTAACCTTTATAAGAATCACCAGGTAATTTCAAAGCTCATAGATACAACCCACAGCTCTTTTTACTTTTGGATTCCACATGCTTACTCAGTTGTTGCCTAAATACTGCCTTTGGAGCTCACCACCTCAAATGGAAGCCTGTTCAACCTGTTCCTTTGCCTTGCTATGATCATATCTCCTTATTTTTCTCTTCCACATATCCTGTCTTACATTCCACTTATCTCTTCTAGTGAGGCTTCTCCAATGATCCCAAGCAAATCATCCAAGCTAATTTGAATGATAACTCTTAGAGAGCAGCAATAACCTCTCTTTTATGTTTTTTCCTTTTTTTTTTTTCTTCAGGAGGTAAGAAACTCACTGTGCTGGCAGTATCACCCCTTCTAAATATAAAGAATATCTCTCCATTCCAGTAATATTTTACTTAAATGGCTGCCAGGGATGGCTGTATAATTGATCTCGGCTTTGAGCAGGAGAACAGAATATATGGCCTATGGAGTTTCCTTCCAGCCTTACATTTCAGTGATTCTCTGATGATAAAGGCAAAAGGCAGCACTTGAGGCATTTCACTCATATCACCTTGAAGCTGTCCCTCCACGTGCCTAAAATCAGGCTCATTGCACCATCTTACCCTCTCAGTTACAACAGCTTGTGTCAACCTAGCCGTTCCAAACTTCTTCCCATGCAAAAAACCCCAGCAGGATGCTGCAGACCAAGCTCTGTCTCTGTATCCATGCACTGTTCCCATCAGATCAAAGGGAAAGGTAAATATAGCCGAGGCAGAAATCGTCTCCATATGTCATTCGCGGCCCAACTGGAGTTTTATACGATGTTACTTGCTGTCACCAGCAATCTGTGAGAACAATCCCGATTTCCACAGGATCTTCCCCTCGTCACTCTTTTCAAAAATCTTAGGGAAAGGTTTTATTTATTTTTTTTTTTTCCACAGGAATTTTTTTTCTAAGCATGTAGTCTACACTTGCTTTTCAACAAGACTTTGAACCCTTCGGTCCCGAATGCATTGCACGCATTTCGAGTTCAGAAGGAAAAGTACCCACATTTCAATTTAGATTAGTTAGACACCCCTAGATAAAAGCTGAGGCCTGACTAACTTTCCTTACAGCTGCTTTGAGCAGGGCATGCACAGCACTATGGGCAAACTCTTCCAGCTCAAGTTCAGCCTCTCCTTGACAAATACATTATCTGCAAGACTTTTAGCAGAGGCTTTTGTTTTTGAAAATGGCCAGACAAATACCTTGTGTAAACCTCTTTCAGACAGTAGATAACTTCTAGTTGCTGCTTAGCCAATGGATTATGAATATTCAAAATTCACGAGGTCTTGGCTGGTCCCTGGTGTATCTAATTCTTTGATCAGATAAATATAATTACTTCAGAAAAGAAATATGTGTCTTGAAGGACTGGGAAAATGAATTCAAAATGTGCTTTCACAACCAGTTAAGGTTATTTACAGAAGGGCTGAGCTTCTGCAACCCTTTTCCCCCCATAAAATTTGTTGTGTTTTTATTTACACAGCGAGAAGGAAAAGGAGCACAAATGTAAGCAGCAGAGGGTTCACAAAACGTAGGTTTTGGGGAAGGCCCATATCAAGCTCCTCTTGAGCCATGTGTGCTTTCAGGGCTTTGATGATCATTGAAATCCTCACTGATAACAAAACCAGGGCTCCTGAACCCTCTGACATCACCTCCTGTTGGAAGGTTGGGAGCCCAACTCGCAGTGGGGCTGGGGAGGACGAGCTCCACACATCATGCTTTGGCTTCGTCACTTTCACTTGAGAAGTCCAAAACAGTGCACTTTGACAGGCCCTTTATATGCAAGATTGAAAAATAACCTATTTAGCATGCCCCAGCCCTAGCACATGATTTCACTGGGAAACTATGCGAAAGATACTTTGGAAATAAATATGCACGAGAAATTACAACTCTGTCTGAATGACCCCCTACCTTGGAATGTCTAGAACTGTGAGAATTATAAGGTCAGGAAATATGTACAGGCCTAGTGCCTCGAAAAGTTACTATTCCTTATTAGGAATCTGCACAGACATGGAAGCAGGAGTTGTATAAACTAAAAGGAAGATTTTTTTTCCTGTCGCTTACATGCCTAGTCCTTGACCTATCCCATTTATAGTTTCCTTTAAAATACTATGCATTGCAAGTTCATTTGTTTCCTAGTAGTCCTCCAGCAGTGAGATTCAGCTGCAGCCAATACTTCAGACAGAGCGGGGCTATGTAAGCAGAAGCTTGAGATTTATATGCCTGTAAAATCACAGGTATTCATTTATCACTGCTAACAATTTTGAGCTCTGACTCTACAATTTCCAGGTAAAAGGTATCCTTACTCTCTGTCTGAAAATCTTAAATGCAGACATATAGAAATGTTTAGTCTGCTTTACTATAAATAGGAGGTAATATGTTATTTCAAACAAAAAGCATACCATAAACTACATACTTAATTTTGACAGATTGTGCTTTCCTATATATGGCATGGTCCCGCTGTGCTTTCATGGATCAAGCTCCCATTGACTTCAGCTGTCTCTCCTAACAGTGCAATTCCAAACACCGCCTTTTGTTATCTTTCACACCTTTGGGGTTTTTTCATAATCCTTTTCTCTGCATAAAAGCTCTGTATTCTGCGACATCCAACTGCAGGCTTGCACAGGCAGCACAAAAGCCTCTTAGGAACTGAAAGGTGCCTGCAAGAAGAAATTCCCTCGATTTCTTCTCCTCTGCCCCTACCACTCAAATAGTTGGGCAAACCGTTCTCAAAATGAAGGCGAGCGCTACAGATCACCCCCAAAATCTGCAAAAGGAAAGAACTGCTCTCACATAGTGGATAACCCTTCAGCCAACATTCCTCTCGGTATTCCCCCAGTTTGCAGTTGAATTGCACTGTGTGTTTATTCTCCTAGTGAACAGGCTCATTATATGATTTAAAAGTGTTAGTGTACACAGCACTGACATGCCCATTACATCCATACACCCTGACACGCAGATTAGGGAGAAGTTCAGGTTACCCAATTAAGAATTTGAGCTGCATTTTGGAAATGGAGAAGTGTGTAGGGGGGGGGAAGCTCTGGTTGGAGTATTTCAGTCTACACACTGACAAAAACTCTGCTTGCAGAGTATTGATTCATCAGGCCCAGACCGAGGCAATCAGAAGAACGGGACTGAAGAGAAAGGCTCTAGCATAAATGTGAATAAAAAAATGCCATCTCCTAGTTCAGCCTCTGAGAACTAAAACAAAATAAATGAAAAATGGGACTGCAAAGAGGAGACGTATCTTGTTCTCCTGCCAGTGTGAAAGTGTGCTCTGCAGGATGGGTGCAGCCTGCCTTGTCCCTGCATTTCACAGCCACTTCACAGCCTGCCTCCTTCCTTGCAGCAGGACTCATTCTTTAATCCAAACAGGCCACTGACACAAATATGAATTTAAAATTAAAAAAAACCCAGCCAGCAAACAAACCCAGCTATGCCAGGCATATGGCCCAGCCAGCACTTACTTTCTCGGTGCTTTGCAGCTGTGGGATTGGGGCAGGTTTTGCCACACAAGCCCTTTTTGACTTGGTAGCCTAACACTGGTTACCAGAGATTGTCTGCTTTAATTAAAATAAACCAAAAATAGCCTAAGAGGTTTTCTGAGCCCTTAGTCAAGCTGAAAACACAAGTATTATAGCTGCCAAAGATGCCCAGTGACTTAGAACATGAAGATTGAAAAGAAGAAAAATCTCCTGAGGAGAGATTAAGGCTTTTGTCTTTGACATGGTCCTTGCAAGTGGCTCAAGGCACAATTAAGAATGCTGTGGGCTGGCAGTGCTGCTCAGCACAGGTATGAATAACTCACGTGCTGGGGGACAGCAGCACACTTTTCCTGGTGCTTCAAGACTTCCCCATTTTTTCCCTGGTACGGCCCGTGCCATGAATCATTTCAGGTTCCCAGGACATCCTTCCCTGACTTCAGTGGGAACAGAACTGAACCTTAAGCAGTTGTCAGAGGAGGACACAGATAGAGGCAGCTCTAGCTGCTTGCATTTTATTTAAAGATGTTGTTACGTGCTTTGACAGCTCGGCCCTGCACATTTAAACATTTGGTTACTGTAGCTTTAGTGAAAGTGATTCTCTCTAGCAATACAAATCTCTGGTTACCAAACATTTACTTTATGCTCTCAAAAAGATAATCTAACAACATCCAGAGTTTTCTGTTTCCAAATAAAATGAATTCACAGTATTCCCTCGTGCTATTGTTACAGACTGTATAGCTAAATTTAACTCCTTTATCTCTTGCTGATCTTTGAAATAAAGTTCATTATTATATCAGGTATGTTCATGGTTAGCGATGATTGTCTGATATTAAACACCCTTTGCCAATAAAGCTCCATATATAATTGACTGTTAAAATCTTGGTTACAGCTGCTCCAATAATAAAAGCTATAATTAAAATCACATTCAGATTTCCAAGATAATCACATTGGCCTCACTCACACAGGGAGTAGGACTTTGTAACTGTCCTAAGGACCAGAGGAAGATCATTTTTGTGTTCATCTGTTTTAATTGCTGTCTCCTCTGGGAAGAAGGGAATTTCAGTGCTTTCAGGCAAATTTCTAGCTGACTAAATTCTTCATAGATCTAGACAAGCTTCTGAAGAGAGACTTAGCTGAAAAACCTATAACACGTTTTATTTTAAATTCCTTTAAATTATTTAGCAACAATATTTTTCCTAGTGTTTTTCCTAATATCAACAGTGATGTCTCATATATTTGAACTGAACTTTGAAGAGCATAACACATATACATTATATATAAATACATACACACAGGTTGCCTAGAGAGGCTGGGGGTATCCCTGGCAATGTTCAAAGCCAGGTTGGATAAGCCCTGAGCAAACTTCTCTAGTGGGAGGTGTCTCTGCACATGTCAGGAGAGTTGAGATTGGAAGATCTTCACCATTCCAACCCCTTAACATTGTATTATTATAGAATAATATTTAAATTATATAATACTGTTTTGTCATTAACGAGCCACAATGATTGCACAAATTGTGAAACTTGTTCTATTCCTTCTGATGTTCTTTTTTCCTCTTCTTTCCCATCTATCCCCAGTTTGACAAAAAAAAAAAAAAAAATTTGGTAGAATTTATTCATACGCATTTGAGTTTGGAGCAGATGATGGTATTCTTTTCCTAAGATAAAAGGGATAAAATCTTTTCTTCTTGTGACTCCAGCAGATTGCCAACCAAAGACATCACCCTGCTGGGACAAAATGTGGCACAGTAAACACTTAATAAGTCATTACTAAGAACATTGAGATTAGATGTTAAAAACTGTGATGGTTTAAAGAACAAATCAGTGAATTTAAGAAGTTAACTCTGTGGCATGCCTTTTTTTTTCTTTTTTTTTAACCACGTAAGGATTAAATGATAACTTGAACTGTAGATCAACTACAGACTCCTAAGATAATGCACATAAAGACACACCTTCTTACCCACCACAGCAAAGTGAGTCCTAAACCCCTGTGCCCAGATCCTTCATTAAAAACCTGCACCTCCTGTCCTGGAAGTGCAACCCTGCAAGCCACAGGACACACTCCTTCCCTGGAATGGAGAGAAGCTTCATCCATGATCGTTCTCACAGCTGATACAGGTGCAACTCCGTATGTTTCACTTTTTTGTAAAGTACATCATAACATCTCTCCTTACTCTTAAGGAGCTGCATGAGTTTCTACTAATAATAACTAAAATTTTACCATGTGGAAGAGAACTAACAATCCCAGTCTGAGCAGCCAGCCTACCTTGTGGCCCATTAGGTGGAGATCTGTAAGAATGGACCTTGCTCTGGATCTTTCACCATGTCAACCAAATATTCTCAGCTATGCACCTCACAAAAATACACACCCCACATAAATAAATTCAAGTTAACCATAAACTGCATAAAGAAATCTAATGCCGCTGTCTGCTCCAGTCCTCTATTCACTTTCCCCCTCCAAATATTTTTCTTAAAGCTACCAACAGCAACAGGCCAACTACCACAGCACAAAGAAAGACATTTTCCCTGGTAATATAACCTTACAATAAGCCATTCCAACCAAACTCTGGCAGAATGAGATGTATGGAGCAGACTCTTGTCTTGACTCAGTCCCTGAAGCATCATCCAACTTTCTTAATGTTAACATTACAGAGGACTAGCAGTTGAACCCTTCTTTCTTTAAATAAAGAATGCACGTAGGGGAACTAAACACACTACGTGCTTGAAGGGATAGAAATAAACACAATTAAGTGAGAAGAGGAAAGTATGAATGAAGTTCCTACCAGAAGGCCTGTTCACTGTCACCAGGACTTTAGCTGCAGGCCAAGGTCCACCAGTGTTTTTCCAGGAATTTCCACCACACTGCTCTAGTTCATACCCTCCTAGGAACCCAACAGTTGCACAGGAGCCTCCAAATATGGCTAGGCAGCTTTGATGACTGGAAGGTTTCCTATTCATCACTATGACCACTGGGCCATCCTGAAATATTCACTGGGTGCAGTGATTTAGGAAAGACTCGCTGACATGCAGTTATTTTGCAACTGCACCATTGCGTTCATCTCCTCTGTTCAAGTGAGGGAGCACCACTGCGTTATGAGCTTCCTTGCATTTTAAATTCGTGCCCCAAATCTCCATCGAGAAAGTGGTTTTCATACAGAAAAAAACCCCACTCATTTTTATGAGGGTGATGTACCAGGCTAACTAAAAATAATATTATATGGAACTTCAGAGTGAAGATGGACTTGGGGCTATTCAAAACAGAGAAACTACAGAGTGCTGACCTGCACCTTGGTACATGAAATAAGCAGGACAGTACTGGGTTTGGGAGCATCCAGCTCATTGCATCAAAGTTACCGAGTGCTTTACAAGTCACCACTGCCGTCACATCAGGTTCAGCATTTCTGCTGTCATACATTCCTTGCTGAACCTGCACGAGGAAAGACGTGCATCCTTGTGCACCCTGGGACGCCAAGAGGGAAGTAAATTTCACACCTGGTCGCTCAGGCTTCCCTCACACATCTGTGGTGAGGCTTTACCTTCACCTGGTGGGCTCTGAGAGCCTGACAAAGCATCTTTATTCAGCGGCAGGTCTGAGCCTCTCGCCACGATAACTAACCCGCTTCTCCCCTCCCCATCCAAGAAGTGAACACGTGATGTATGCTTTAATGTAATGCAGGGCTCCCCTCATTGCATCTCCTTCATTCCACAGCCTCTCCTATCTGGCACCAAAGCGTGATTAAATATTAACATGGGGTGGGTCCTATTATTTCCTGACTTCCAAGAATCCATTGGTAAATTGAGATCTAGCTGCTAAAAATTTCTGACACAACATAATTTGTATTGAACCCCCTTTCCATGCCAGAGTGCCAGTGTTAATAAATCAGGCTGTTCGCATTGAATAAATCTATTTAAATACTTATAAAATATTAAAGATGCATTTGGGAAAAGCCTCTAAGGTGATTGTTGCACCCATGCACCTCACAGTAACTAATTTATTAAAGAGTTTGCAAACCTGGGAAAGAAGGGAAAGAAAAATGGTTTCATAAACCAAGAGCAGAAGCCAATTTTTCAGCTCAGATGATGAAAGGAAGCATGCATTTCTAATCAAAAAGACAGATACGCCTTTTCTCTCCCACCATTCCCTCAACAGCAAAGTGCCTTTTCATCATCAACAACACTCCATTCCTAATGTCTGCTGAGGCCTTTCTGCACCTTCTCCATGCACTGGTAATGTACACACAGCATCCCTTTGAAACAAGAGCCCATTAGCCGTGGCAGACTACCTTTTCACATGAAGTCCTTCCGTTGGTAGTCATCAGCAGAGCGCTAAATCATCCCAACTGGGCACGCTCACATCATGGCAGCCGGGTAAACACCTATTTAGAGCCACAGAACATATTTAGAGCCACAGAATGGAAACTGCTTTTCTACCTGTCTTGAAGGTCGGGGTTTCTTTCAGGGAAAGTCATAAACGGCGCAGGGAACACCTAGCTCTTCTCTCTCGCCCCCTTCCCCCCTCCCTTAAATACAGATTTTTTTAACAAATCCACTTTTGCTTACACTCAGGTCATCTGTAATTTTAGACCTTCAACCACCAGCCAGCCCCCTTTAAAGATTACATAGTAAATGTGACCATAAATTTGCCCCACAATAAGAAACAAGTTGGAGCATGCCCTGCAAGAGGGATTTATGTGATTGTTTTCCTTCCAGTGGGTGTGGTGAAGGGATATAGAAACTGTCAGCAAGAGCAGCAAGCGGGGTGATACTTCACAATAGCTACCTGAGTAATGCAAGAGAGATTAAGCCTAAATTGAGGACTGCCATTTCAGAGGACAATTAATTTTCAGGCTGTTGTAAAAGCTCTGTTGACATTTCTCAGCAGAGATTTTGCTTCTCAGTAAGGGTTTAAAGAGCTTTATTCAATCGAGGCTGTGGTGCTGCTGCCTTTCTTTGGGCTAGGTCCCCCTAGAAAAGCTCATTTCTCTGACACACAAGTAAGCTCCTGTGCGTTTTGTCAACGCTGACTTCTAAATATTCACCTGAGAGGCCCTCTCAGACTCTTGACAGCTGCTTTTCCATAAGCCTCTGATTTGGTATCCTGACATGGTTGGGAAGACCAAAAATGAAGCAACCAAATTATAAGCAGCAGCCTCTGATCACTTGTGTCTGCCTGCATGACCCTTTTCCTAGACCCGTTCTTTTCAACCCTAGCAAGCACCTAGGAGCACAGTGGGCTGAGCCTAGGCACGGGAACTCTGTTCAACTCCAACTGTGCCACGTGTGGGAAAAATGTTTTTCTGCATGACCAAGACACTCTCCAAGCCAGTAATGAATTTTGCCACAAACCATGACAGACGATGGTTCTAGGTCCACAAAGAGGAACTCTAGCCCCTGCTTATCAAAAATGCCAGAGTTCCTTTTTGTTTTGGTGACAATAATCTCCCATTCAGGCTCTAGGATGACAGGATAACAGACTAAGATCCCCTAAAACTATTTGACCAGCATGACCTGAGACATGTTCTTTCAAGAAGGTGCCTGAAAGGAGCTGCCTAAGCAAGCTGCTGGGCACCTCGGTGAATCCAGACACAAAAAACGAGGGAGCTAAACTTTGGAAAACGTCTTCTGCTACAGTGGGGCCAGTAGGAAATTCCAGATCATGGTACCTGGCCGTACGCATCCCCGTTGGAAGTGGTTTGCCTTGATGCTGGGTTCAATTTATTGCCAGTGACAAATTGCCTGTCAAACCGCAGCTGCTTTGTAGGAATATACAATTGTTTGTGTACGGAGACCCAAGGATGAAAGGGTTAATTATCCAACAAACTCAGGCAGAAGGAGAAAAAAGTTTAAAGCCCAGGGAGGTTATCATTGCCTTTTGCACAGGCTGGTTTTAATCACTTTCTTGTACCTCTCCCTGACTTCATTTATCAAACCTTCACATAAAAGTTGCAAAGTGAGGTTATTCAGCGGATACCTCCATTCATCTCGGATGATTGACCAGCGTGGTTTGCAGTACAAGCCAACCTGGATGATGGCATTCCTCTTGTTTTCATTGCACAGCCTGCTTTCATTTTATGCTGTAATTCCGCTTTCACAAAACCGTAACCAAGCAGGCTGCAGATCCCAGGTTCCAGATTTATTTACAAACACCCCTGAGCAGCCCCCTCTGCCTTCTCCTGTTATCTGCTTTACGCAGCTTTGGATCTTACCGCAAGGAGCCTGGGGTGGATTAGCACAAGATAGGAACTAGATCCAATCTAACCAAGGGATGCAATCAACCCGTGTTTCTACCCCCACTCCTCGTCCTCCACATGAATCCAGGTCCTGCTTACACACAAACATTTCATGGGAAATGCTGTTGGATATTTTGTGACTTTGCAGGAGTTGACCTCAGGCAGGTGAGAGAAGTGCTGGTCTTATTTGACAGAAGCAGGTAAGTTGCTGTACCAGGCAATTTGGGAGAGGAATGAAGAGGGTATGTATCTTCTGAGGCTTTTCAGGACCTGAGGATCACCATTTCTGCACCTCCATCCGATGGGTCATTAAGGTGAATGAGGCAAATTATAGACATTAACCAAGAAGAGTATATAGGAGTGAAGAGCAAGAAGAGAGCAACAGGTCTAACCCTCTCTGAATTAAGCCAAAGACCATGTAGAAATTTCATCCACTGGTAAGGCTTCAAAGCCGATCACTAGGCAAAATATGATAAAAAACCTTTTCCCTGCCTTTCGTGGGAGTAAAACCACCAAAATCTGCTGATAACTAAACACCTGATTCACATAAAATATTAAAGATTGGGGGATTTTAGTGCAGCTCAGGAACTTCAGCTGGGGTAAATCAGCATATTGATGGCACTGAGTCAGTTCACACCACTCCATTTCAAAACTTGAAACAAATATTTCAGCGTACTTCCTTTGGAAAACATACATCTAGTTGGAAAAACCCAGCCAGTGATTATGTAGAGTTCCTGTCGGCATGGTTCATCTGTAGTCATTTTCTAGGTGAAAAGCCTTTCAGATTAAAGTAGCACTTCCATCCAAACAATCTGGACCACTCCGGATGAAAAAGAGGAAGGGCAATGGCTGACCAGGTCTTTGTTCTACTTAAAACATTCCGGTAAGTTTTCAGCCACAGAATATGGCAACAGAACTGATCGCAGGGGAAAATGCAATTAAAATACCTTCCTGCATTTTGCAGCCACAAAGTCATTGGCAAATCACCGTAATCTGGCTTTGCTGAAGTGGAGGGCATGAGTCAAGGCACCAGGAAAAGAGTTTCAGCTAAGTACTTTTCAAACTAGTAACTTTGCTCAGGGACAGTTCAGAGCTTTTTGTACCTTCCCTCATTGACAGTGGGATCCACGAGTGACTTCTTTTACTGTTCTTTGCTTCTACTGAGGTGCTGAAATACTGAAGAGACTCAGATCAGTGACTGTGTATGTCAGTCCAGGTGCAGCAGACAAAAATGGAAGCTTCAGGGTGATAGAGATTCTGCCATCATTTTTTTTACCTTTAGGGTTTTGGGGTTTTTTGTCTCTCTTAATAGAAGGACGGTTTTGTAGATTAGAAATTAACTTTGAGCAGGAACAGCAAGCAAATCCATCCAGCCTGAAGCAAGCAGAGCCTTCAGGTGGGTGTTTGTAGGCTTTCCCTGGACACACAAAGGGAGTTCATTAGTGGTGATTGGTGTATCACTGCCTCCATCCTGTTGATAGCATGCTTGTCTTCCATCCTCTTTATCTGAGTCCAATTCGAACTGGAACTCAGACAGAATTAATAACCACAGAGGGATTCTCATTCGTTTTTTCATCTCCCTCCAAATTCCTTGCTTGCAAAGGTAGTTCTTAGATCACACCTTTGACAAAAGTCTTCGCAATTTCTTGTGCCTGGACTGAGATCAGTCTTCCTGAGAACATTTATTCTTTTGTGTGTGAGTCTGTGTGTGTGTCTCTGGGTGTGAAGTTGAATATTAAGATAAAAAGGAGCTTTTGGTTCTTTCTCATCAAAGAGCTGTACATTTCCTGAACCCTCTGTGACCCTTTAGGTGATGCCTTGGAGAGTCTAAAATCTTTGACGGAGCAAAGGCTTAATAGCATTAGATGCTGAGAAAGCCCTTGATGGGGCGCAGTGTAATTATTGATAATAGTCTTAACACAATTATGAATTGGAATAACATTTGCAGGTTTCTTTCTCCATATGACCTATACCAAATGTCAAGATTAATGTAGACAAGTGCAAAGTTTTGTTCTTTTCTGGGAATATTTATAACAAAGGCATATTTTGTCTAAAAGCTAATTAACAGGTTTTTAGCAGGAAGATTACTAAGGCTGCCATGTGGCTGACACGATCGTACCTTGTTATTACAAATGTAAATTGAACCTTTGCCTTCCTGAATAAATGAGAAAAAGGTTTTCCTGAGTAGTGTTTGGGACAATAAATGCTGGGACAGAACAGTGATGGATGAATAAAATTAAAACTTGGAAAGAAAGAAAAAAAAATTGGTATTTTTTTCCCCCTCTAAATTTTTGAACGACACATTCTCCAGATGTAAGGAGATGAATCATGAGAGGATAAACCTGACATTATCCCTGTATTGAATCTGAGGAATGAAGCAGGATTCATCCAGGGCTGCTTTTCCTTTGAGGATGGCAAAAATTAGCTAATTTATGTGAGAAATTTTAAGAGATTTTTGTTCTCCTCCGATTTCACAGATTCCCCTGTTTCAGTATAAAACTTAAATTTTGTGGGCTTTTTTTTTTTTTTTTTTTTAACTTTCCATTAAGTGATATTATAAATCAAATATTCCCAAAAACATCTAGAAGATATTTCAAAAATTCAGAAGTCTGTCAGTTCATAATTTTTATGAGTGTAAACTTTTTGCTGCTTATTTCAGTGTATTAGCTCATTTTATATCTCTATTTTGTGTAAACTAAAAAGGAAAAGAGCCTTATTTGAACTTCACCCTGTGATGTAATATTTCTTTGTTTGTACTCCAAAATTTTATAGGCCTTCCGTGCTATTGTGCTTTATTGAAAACTCATGCTTTATTTGCTGTTCATTATTATCTTTTCAATATTTCTGCTTCTTAAGATTCCTCATCCCCTGCAACATTTGTTTCAAATGATTTACTTTCTGCAAAGGTATGCGCTTGCATATATGTCTTTTTGAAGGCAACAGGCATAGTGCTATTATCTATCAATTTTTTGTAATTCTCTTGGTCTCTCTCATGAGCTGTGTGTTATCCAGGAGAGATGTTTGCAAAGTGCATTAGCTGAGAGTCTGCCCATCTCAAATATCTGGCGTGCACAGATGATGCAAACTGGTTTAAAGACGGGAGACGGTGGGCTTGAACTTTCATTTACTTGTGAAACAGTAAAAATTAATAAATGGATGAGGAAGACAATCTGTTCTAAACACATACAATACTCTGCTAAAGTTAATCCTAAAACACAATGCTGCCGTATTTTTAAATGCACTTGCAAAGTTTCATCTGCAAATTTCATTAATATACTCCTGTAGATCCAGGATGGCTTCTCCTCAGGAGTCTCTACTTTCTGGATCATAAAGTTGTCTTCACTATAATTTAGGAACCTCTGCGATGATGCATGTTCAGCTGTATTTGTTACTCAACAGATGTCTGGGTAGTTAAATTCCTCCATGAGCCTTTATCAGTACTTCTATTCTGGGATTCCCAACTGGTTCAAGATGTATCTCTGCTAGCCGGCAGCACTGCTCGGAGATCAATACGTGCAGCCAGGCTCGGGCTGGTTCAGAGTGGAGCTGGAGAGCCTGGCTGCCCTGACCACCACCACTCTTGCTGCTCAGCTCGACTCTGGAGCCAACTCCTCGTGGGTTCTTCCTCGAGAAGAACCAAATTACAGGGGCAGCTGGGGACAGGTCCCACTTCCATAATTCTTGGGACCATCTGCTGCAGTAACTGTCGCTGCTCTTCCTGTGGGGCTGCCGCCTGGGCTTGCTGCTCGCACATAAATTTCGGCAACACCTGCTGCTCTCGCTGTTCCTTCATATATTATATCTGCACCAGGAGCTCAGAGCCAGGCACGGCTCTCACTTCATTCAAACAGCCACCTCCCCGACGTAACGCCCCGATCCCGAAGCTGCCCCTCGGAGCTGTTGGGCTTCAATAAAACAGGCGTGATAACGAGTTGACAACGCTGAGGGTGAGCATCTTTCCAGGCCTAGCCCAGGTTCTTCAGCCATCCCAGCTGTTCTTCCCACTCCCCAGGTCGTCTCTTTGTCTTGGAGAACCACTTGTTCCTGCCTTGGCCACTGGTTCCAAGGACTCAGTGGGATGCACTTTTCCTTGTGCCGGGAGGATCGACACACAACAGCAGTGTGGGCAAGTTTTAGGTGAATGATACCAGCCTGCTCCATTCCCTTAGGCTACTTCCTTTGACTACGTACTAAGGAGCTTTCCCTAGAGATGTTTAAAGAATAAGATAATAATCTGTTTTGCAGCTAGAAATTATTAATCTGTGTCACTCTGGTTCACAATATAGTTACTAATGAATATTCAGCTGGGTATTTGTGAAAATGCTCCCAAGCCCCCAGAGTTTAAAGAATTTCAGCCCCAATGATATCCACCAAGGAACTTACAGGTTACCATTCTGCCATCTAAAAGTATTTGTCATTCAGAGATCTGAAAAAATCCCAGCCATTTTTTAGTTTTCTGGGCAACCAGAAATGAGTAAACATAGTCAAAATAAATGCTTTATTTTGAGTAATGAAAACCAGTAATTATCCTACTGCATTGGTCACGTAAGTATTAAATTTACAGGTGTCAGAATTGGTTTGCAAAATGCTACTTATGAAAATATGGGTTAAATTTCCACTTCCCACCAAAGGCATAGATAAACTCTGCAGTAATTTCAGAACTCGCCGTGTTCTGCACTGTGCTAACTGGCAAAACTGCTCCTCTGGCACAGGAATTTTTGACGGTATTATAGGCAGTTTTTACTTAGTCTGAAGCCAAAGTGTTTCCTTCTCCTGATGAAAATGGGCAAGAAAGGAAGGAGATGAGATAGTATTATTTGAATACCATCTTGGGTTGTTTTTTTTTTTTTCCCCCTCCTGTTATTTTTCTTCTCAGTCACTTTGATTATGCTGATAAAAGGCAGGATGCGTTTCAGGACGCTTCTTGCCATTTTAAAAGAAAATAAAGCGCAACCAAAAAGCACCGCTTCTTCCTTTTCAACAACTGAACTTATCTTTGCCTACACCCCTCACCAAGAATCTGACTTCTTCTGGCGAGCTAGCAAACGTAAAGTAAAACACCTGTTTACCAGACACGGGGCTATGTGTCTGCCATTGCCAATCCATCTGTGGAACATAAACATAACTTTCACCAGCTGCTTCTTTTAGCATGGGCTGGTAATGGAAGCCATTATAGAGCATATCAACAACATGCTTTCCTAATAATCATGGGCCAGAGCATCACAGGGTGTAAATTGGCAGAGCCTCACAGAAGGTGATGCTGATTTACACCATCAGAGGATCTCACCCCACTCTGTTTGTTTTCTTCACACTCTCCTCCTTTTAGCACCCTTATTTTCCTAGTTTCCAGTTTGTTTCTGGGGTTTGTTTCCCCATTATATTTTACTAATTAGGTAACATGTTGTGAAACAATTCCTGGGCCAGGCTCAAACAGTAATGGATAATTACCTTGGGTACACACAACCTCAATATTAAGGACTCTAAAGAAAACCTCTGAAGATTCAGAGGTGTTACACTGCAAAGACTCCGACTGGACTTGGGCCAAATGCCCCATTCATATAAATGTGCTCAACTCTGTTGACTTCGGGGGAATTATACCTGCTTTTGTTTGTGCAAATGTGCTGGTGGTGATTCGCAAAATCATGCCCAACCACGTCCACTCTCTTTAGATTTAAATTGAGCTTGAAATATCACAGGGCAAACAGCAGGTTCCTTTTTTGTCTTGCATGAAAGCTAGTGTGTTACAACTATAATTAAATTGCTGATAGATCCCCTTATCTCTCAGGCTACTCCAGGATGTAGTAATGAGGCTCTGCTCTTGACAAACATCATCATACCTCTTTCCTTGTGTCACGTCATTTAGGCAGGTCAGGATGTTGATGGTGACCCAAGACAACATTCATCCTATGACCAGGCTGCTCATTTTCCCTTCAGTGAGAAGGGCAGAAAGGCCTCAGGACTTTGTGACTCTTCATTTTCCAGTTAGAAGACAACCTGAAACTCAGAAATGAAATTCCATTAGTATGCGAAGCTCTAAAATGAAAAAAAAAAAAAAAAAAAAAAGAGTACATCTTTAGAGATGTCAAATATGGGGGACACCCACCCTGTTGAGTTCAGCCCAGAAATGGTAGCAGCCCCTGAGACTTATCCATTGGAATTCACTTTCCTCTTGGTAATTTTGTGGCATACACGTAGTGCTTTCCAGGACTCCTGCAACTGCAAAAATCAATGCTTACTTCTAATATATTCTGACTTAAAGTGTGCAACCTTATTTAAAATGCACTGCTAGAGCATATATTTTCATGTATCGTTATGTCTAAATGCATGATAACCAGGCTGAAAATCAAATTAGCTATGTTAAGGTGAATATTACAACACGGCTACTACCTGCTGTGCCGTGAATGAATCTTGTAAACACAATCAAATCTCTTTCCTTCTCCCTCTCACACACAGAGACACATGCGTGCCCTTGCACAAGAAAAGAGATTCTTCACCTTCTGCCATCGTAGTGTCACAGCAGCTCATGTTTATTGTGAATGACATCTTCAGCTACAACCCAGCGTGAGCTCTGGTATGCTGGGGTTGAACATCCTACCAGGAAAATCAGCGGTGACATTAAAGCTGTTTCATGAATAATGAAAAAATAAATATAGCGTTTACTGTAGGTACACAAAATGCTTTGCTTAACTAAAAGTGTTTGCAGAGAAATTCCAGGTCTCTGAGGGTAGATACTATTTTTATTAACTGTGGATAGAGAACTTATTTAGACGGAGTTGTTTTCATTATATTCGTAATTTTCTCAATTATACAAATGAGAGAGCATGTGATGAGTACTATTAGCAGGATGCAGACTTCTCTTAGGAAACCCTAAAATCTCAGAAAAATCACAAAACAGCAAATCCTCAGTGCTGGCAGCTGTGAGTCTTTCAGCCACTTGCATTCTGTATAAGGAGGTTTACATGCTCCTCCCAAGACCAAATTTGTGTAAGAAGAGTTTTAATCATTTATAAGGGGCAAAAAGGCTTCAGAGACAGTAATGCAATTACATAAGTGCATAATGCAAAAGAGAATTCAATTTTCTCAATGCCATACAAGGCAAACTTATTCCTGGACCCCGGCAAAAGACGCTCAAAACATGACTGCAGCATGTCCAGAGCTCTGCTGGCTGAACCCATGTGAGCTCCTGCCAGCCCTCAGAAAGTTCACAATCACAAAATTCAGGGAGAGGAAACAAGCCTACTTTGAATTATGGGGTTATGGTGACCAGAGTTTTATATAAATGCTGTTTGCAGTGGAAATGCTATATTTTGTCCTATTAAGGGCTGAGCGAACGCACTTTTCTTTTTTACGCCGCAGCGATGTGTCAGGCAAAAGGGAAAACTTTCAACGATTTCAGACTGAAACTTGCGATCCTAAAATGTAACATCTGTTAATGAAACACAAATATACTTGGTTCCAGAAGTGGAAAAGAGTCTCACTAACAACCCTTAAAAAAAAAAAAAAAATTAAAAAATGCTGTTATTCCTCATTCTTTGGAATGTTTTATCCATATTCATAGTGAGAACCCTGAGAAATGTCCCCAAGTGCCAAAAAGTATGAAAAATAATATCAAACACATTGTCAATATCCCACTAACTATTAGTTATGAATTTATCTGCATGAAAATACTTACTCTCAGTAGAATTTTCCGAGCGGCAATGTGGCAATCATAAATAATCAACCTCGTAAGTAATGCAACTTTAAGCACAGGGTTAAAATTAATGATTTAAAAGACCCATCTTCTCTCTCAAGGAGGGCGAATAGATTTGGTTTATACCTCTCACTGAGGTGAAAGGCACAAAACTGGCCTTTTCCATAAACCTAGGTCATCAATTTTTTATACAGAGCAGTATATTTTATGACTTCTTTCTTGTGAGTTCAAGTTGCCTGTATTTCCTATTCATAGAGAAGTGCTCATTTCCTGTGTAAAAACACACGTGTATTTACTCTCATTCATTTAACAACATTCTAAATGGCAGTAACAAAAAACAATAAACAGAAATAATCCGCCTAATTAGTGCCTGTACACAAAGCCTCTACTCATTATTTGTCTTTAAGCTAGACAGAAAACTTAGGGCATTTTATTTTTCTTTTTGCCATGTGCCAATCCTTGGGGGAGGAAAAAAAAAAAAAAAAAAAAAAAAAAAAAAAAAAAAAAAAAAAAAAAGAGATAACTCTAAGGTATGTTAGCTCTTTAAATTCCCACTACTGTCAGGTGGGCTTAGGCAGGTGGTTTAGAGTTCACCAACTGCAAGGATAAATCATGACCTGAGAAAGGGCCAACATTTAGATTTGACATGTGGGAAGAGGTGCATCCCCTGAAATACAGGCAAAAGTATTAAAAATAATCAAATGTATGAGCAAGCAAACCCCACAAGCTAACGAGGAATGTGTCAGTCAACAGCACTGCAAGCTGTATTTCTACTATACAAGAAAGGTAAAAGTATTCTAGTAGGTCACTTAGTTACTTCAACCAGATGGAATCCAAAATGTTCAGAAAATTAAAAATCCATTTATTCCTCCAAAGTTGCATTCCATCTGTTTTCAGACATTTATGGAATCTTTTTGCATACAGGATATGGCAACCACTGGTGCCTTGGAAATATTTCTCCTTCATGCAGCTCACGGAAAGCCAGACTGGATATAGGCAGCATTGAAGAGATCCCTTTTATTCAGGTGCTCTGGCTTATCTTCAAAATCTAGGAAGCTATACTTTTGTTTGAAACAAAGGAATCATAAAATTTAGTGTATTATTATCGGCAAAAACACAACAGGAACTTTTAATCTTAAAAAAAAAAAAAAAAAAAAAAAAAAAGAACCAAACCAAAACCAAATCAGGCAATTCCTTGCTCTTTCCACCTTGAAAATTTTAACTTTCCTGCCAGTCTGTTTCTCATTTTCAGCTTGTGGAGACAATAAGAATGATTCAGATACTATGAAGGAATGCAGCCTGGCATGTAGTGATCTCCACCCTGAAGATAAAAGTGACAAAATTACTGCAGGGGTTATGAGCTCTAGCCCTCATCAATCATTTTTCAAGAAATGTTTTATTTCATTCAACTGCACGTTGTGCCTAGATCTAACTTGGGTATGGTCCCCTTCCTCCTCTCCTTGCTCTCAGCATCTTCATCTTCACCAGATGGAAGGATATCATCTGGCACGCAGGCCAGGCCAAATTTTCTGTATATGACACAAACATCCACATTTCCTGCTTCCACAGGACCTTCTCCTCTTTGCAGTCAGTGGCTCACACAACAGTTCACTACCAAAAAGCTTTACCGTGCTTGGTGCAGTGTTTTATCAAACCCTGGTGAATCTCTCCCATAATTACAGGGCCGCATCTCTTTTGTCAAGCAGTCGTATTCCCATTTCTCTCCTGATTATCCACCTTAAATCACCCACAACTCCTGTGTTGGAGGCCAACTGAACCCCTCTGAGGTGGAGGACATTCAGCAGGTAACTCTGTCCCAAGAATGTTTCTTACAGGGCAAAACCACACAAAGATTTTGTGACCTTACAGGGTCCTCCCATGCTACATCAACAGAGACCCTTGCACCATAAACACCCTTCATGACCAGATTACTTCAGACTGTGTGAACGGGGGCAGGAACATGTCTTACATTATCTACATCTGCATTTTGTTCACCTCCCCAAATCATCGCTGGCAGGTGACTTTCACAAGGAAAGACAAAGCACCCAAAAGTCCTAAGGCAGCAGATCAAAGAGCAGAGAACTGGCTTTTAAGCATAAGACTACATTAAAAAAAAAAAAAAAAAAAAAAAAAAAGTAAATCACAAATGGTGAATTATTTGTTTCAGTCTTTGCATTTGTTTTTAATGTCACATCGTGTCTCCATATTTTCTTCTACAACACAAAGGAAGGAAAAAACTGTTAATATACGTACTTAGTCTCATCCTGTCTAAAGCTCATGCTTAAAAAAAAGGCAAAAAACCAAAACAACCAAAGCAGCCCCACAAATTCAGCGAGAGTAGAGCAAGACTGACTGAAAACTGGTACGAGTGACATCAAGTTCTGATATAAGAAGCTTCTACTCTTCATCACTCCAGATTTGGAATCCACCAGGTTTGACTTTGGGGCTGAGGACCAAATGCCAAAAGAACCACAGTCAATCAGCAGCAGAAGCAGAGACCGGTTTTCCTCCCCTTTTTGCATAAATATTCTCTTTCACTCACTGGGAAAGATGACACTGAGGGAACGTGACGCCCAAAAAAGGACAAAACACAAGTGGCAAAAGAGTGGAACGGAAGAAAACCTAACTGGTGCACAAGGGCCACGAGGAACATCCCAAGAGCGCATCCACCCACGAGGCGGGCACACATCTCCCCAGAGTGAGCTTCTGTCCACACAAAAATAACTCCCCCTCTCCCAAGAGTCCCAGCTTATTAAAGGTTTCCTTTGATTACACAGAGGGACTTGGACCCACGCCTCCTTATCAGCTAAAGCTCCTGCCCTGCTTTTCTTTAGTTTCACCCATCCCCTGCTAAGTTTAGAAGAAAGAGCAACAGCTGTGGCTACTGACAGAGGAAGGCTGGCAGCTGCAAAACGGAGATGCCACATTTCAGTATATAATTTTCTTTCCAGAGTGTCTCTCCCTAACTTTCCTCTTTAAGAGGCACTTAAAAATCCATGTGTCTGACTCAATTATTGTTATTGTAGCTGTGGAACAGAATGTGATGCTGATGAGGGCCTACCTGTCTGGTTAACTTCCCTTTCTGGATGCTTTCTTTCTTTGATTCATCATTGCTTGTGACACATGTATTGTCTAAGCTATGTTCAAGAACAAGACTCTAATACATTCAATGGAAGAAGGTGAAAAAATCAGAAAAAGGCGTGTCAGTTGCAAGCATAAATTTACATGCAAACTTTAAATGCTCTTGTTTCTGAGAAACATCCTGAATAGAGAGCATGGTTTCCCTGAAAATTAAGCATAACATTTGCAGTGAAATTAAGAAAAAAGTTCATCTTTCTTTCCTTTGATTAGGAGAGTACCGACACCGCAGAAATGCTCCGTCTCTATGAACTCATCTACAGATTCTCCATTCTTTCAGCATTCAGTACATTATCAAATTGTGTCTGAAGCACTGTGAATTTCATGCCCCAGAGGACAAGAACCCAAATTTAAAGTCATCATCATTCTGTGTATTTTCTGCTCAGCTGAAGGTTTTTATGATACAGGCTGAATGTCTTATCAGGACAATCCTAAAAATAAGCTAATGCAACGGGGACAGGGTTTATTGGATATGTACACTCACCTCCAGCTGATGTTCTCCCCAGGTCAGTTCTCATGTGATTGGCAAGGGATGGTGACAGCTTGTATCTTCCTATGAGAAACCCGTGTAGACACTGGTAATTAGAACTGCCACTCAGTCCTCCCTGACAACAGCTCCTGCAGTGGCTCTGGGCCTCTGAACTAGCTACTGCCTCTGGAAAATCCTGTTTCCCAGTGTTTCCTCCTCCGTAGGCACATGCCTAATTGCATGTAAACATTCTGTAATTTATTACGTGACACACAAAAAAAAAAAACATTGGTACCTTCAAGCTGAAAAATACAGCGGTTGATAAACACTGAAAAAGTATGATTCTAAAATGTCACTTACAATATTGTTCTCCAGCTGCCTTCCCCTGGCTGGTTGCTGAACTAAGGATACTTCCTAGGTAATGGGAAAATCTGAAAAAGGGTCTCAGTCTGTCTTTTAAGGACCCTAATTCTCAGTCAAAGTTGTGAGTGCTGAAGCTTATAGAGTCAGCGAAACTTTGGGAAAAAAAAATCCTCCATTTCAGATTGAAAATACCAGTGCATTTTCCCTGTACCATTCTCTCTCTATCAGAAAAAGAATAAAAAGGCTCAATTAACTATTAGTATATTTTCACCCATAATCAATTAACTCACAAACTGTTAGTAACTGCAACTAACAAAGAAAAGAAAATGAAAAAAAAAAAAAAAAAACCCAAATACAAACCAGCAATGCAACAGCTCACAGCTGTATTTGGAAGAGACTGTGCGTAAGGGAAGGTGTTCGGAAATATTTGCAAATTAAAATGGAGCTGAAAATTTTCCTTAATACTGGAATATCTACAGAGTGAAAGCTGGATCTGTTCTTGGGTTTGCTGCAATTTGGAGGTACAATTTCAATACAGCTTCCTTGTCTGTGAATAGGACTGACAATAGAGCTGCAGTTTCCATGCACAGTGCCCAGTTATTTAAATTTCCTCATGTTAAATAGCATCTTTTTATCCCACAGAGGGGAAAAAATACCCAGAGTGAGGTAGTAAAGAATCGTTGAGATTCAGAATTGAAAAGGCAGTGAAATCTAATCTCCAGACCATGGAAATCAGTGGAAATTGACTTCAAAACACTGTTGATTTCAGTGGTTTTGGGATCAAGGAGAACAAACTCACTGCACAAAGACAAGTCTGTTTTCCAGAGCAATGTTTCTTGATGGGGCAGCCTGTCAGACAGCAGAAGGCTGTACTTTTGGGGCAGACCCATGCTGAAGGCTCCACATGGTTCCAAGGCATCCAGGAGCATCTCAGGGAAGGAGTTCTCCCTTTGTGTCCCCACAGCTTCTTCCAGGCACCAAGGAGGAGGCTCTGGCTTACCCCTATGGTTCAGCAGAGAGCATTTGGCACCAGACCACAGGTGCTGATCCCCAAGGAGAAAGGAAGCCAGCCTGTGTGGGAAGGATTCAGCACAGGGACCTGCTTCTATTTCCTACCCATTCCCACCCCGTTAACATCCAGCCAGCGTCCCATGGGAATCTCAGATGTGCAGAACCACATCCAGGGCACTGAGCTGGCCAGACTTTGGAGGCATTGCAACCGCTGCAATGCTGAGTTTATTTTCCCAGTAACAATTCAGCCCAAGAAGAGCGTGGCACAGTGTATTAAGCATCTTGGTAAAGTTTTATGCAACCACTCTTTATAAACCAACCCAGAAATGGCAGTGCTGTATTTTTAGACGGATAATTACATGGGTACTTCCATATATGTACTTCAAAATTAATCCAGTAGTGTAGTCATGCAACAGGTCAGAAATTACTGAGTGAATAGCACCATTTCCTTTTTAGACCTTGATTATAGCATGGCATTTGAGTAATACTTTGGCACAGCGCACAGGGAAGTAAGTGTGGAGCTCTAGCCTTGTTCACAGACTCTTCCCCTTAAAGCATCTGCCCACCACTAACACAACACAATCTTTGCTTCTATCATTGTTAAAATATCTGCTCCCTGCATTTAAAACTCCCACTGAATTCAACACCAAACTCACAGAATTCTACTGCATTGACTGCACACTGTTTTCAGAGGATGCCAGCCTGGTGTGTCGGTAGTGCCAAGCTTTCCCAAGATAACACACCACCCTCTGCTCAGAGGTGGCATGGGAGAACAAAGTATGCACTGGTAATCCGTGAAAAAACGCATTTTGGAAATGTCACATTAAGCAATCTTCAATCCCAGGCAACACAGGTGGAAGATGAAACCTAAAGGAAATCACATTTTAAGCACTGAAGTACAGTAATGGCAGCCAAGTAATTAGAACTCTTCTTCTCTTTTAGTAGGCATGCAATATCATTGTTCTTAAAAGCTCACAGTATCCATAGTATTTCAGTTTTGAAACAAATAAGCTTTTGTTTGTTTCTCTCTGCCCCCACTCTTCACTACTGTGTACTAATCTCTAAACCCATTTTCCACATCCTAGCAGAACAAGTACCTTCTGAGAAAATATTCTGGATTACTAATGGCTGGATTTTGGGGCTTTTTATGTAACTGCTCAGTTACTCCCTTTCAGAGAAATTTGTGAACTGTTCCTTCTCAGAGCTGCTCCTGCCTTGCACTCCTTCCAGTGTCAAGCCGTAGCCTTTCCTGCTCCTTGTCAACGTGGTAAAGAAACAAGAATAAGTGTGTACCCAAGAGGCACTAGTGGCCAATCCGTGATTACATTTGAGCCCATTTCAGCTCAGGTTTGAGCCTAGAAATCTTACTAACTTTGAGTAGTACCTCATTTCTGCTGGTGCAGTTGTGAACATCAGCATGTCCTCTAGCGGGAGAAGGTCAAAACCATTCTGAAGTCCTGCAAGGCCCAAAGGACAATCCAGCTGGTACCCTGGGGATGTTCTCAGTTTACATAACATGGAAAGACAGCCAGAAGATTATTTTTTGCTGAACCTGACTAAAAATACGTGTGCAACATCATTAATGGATTCTATTCCCTCTCACTGAAAGGCAATTTAATAAATCATCCTTTGCCATGGTGCCACTAATTGCAACGGGTTCTGAAAAAAAGAAAATCCCAAATGAATTTTTTTTTTTAGAAAAGTCACACATCCTGAAGGTACACTGCTGGCAAGCCCTCGAGTGTTTATATTACAAGCCAAGCAATTTAAATAATCCCCAAGTTCATTACGTTCAGCTAGAGTCTCAGGAAAGGTCCCCTCTTCCACTGGTTTCCAAGAATAAACCAACACAGACCATCCTATTTTTTTCACATCTGATAGATTTTTTGTGCCTAGGACTAAACTACAGTAGCAAGATTTTAACAACTGCGGAAAAGACTATAAAACTTTCTGCCCCTTATTAACTACTGTGTGACTATTAGGTTTATGGGCAACGTTAACTTTGCAGCATAGGAATAAAAACATTGTAAACGGTCTCCAAAATGTTGGAAGCAATTTTCCCCAAGAGAGGCAGGCAGCCCTTCCAATCCCAGCAAGGTATGGAAAGGGTCATGTGGCACACATGTAAAACTAGATTAGACTCTCTGTTGCTAAGTAATTAAACCTAATTGTAAACCTGGGAAAGTGCTGAATTTAAAACTGAGCTCCCTGTTCAGAGCTCAAAAACCTCTACTGAAAATCCATGGAAAATGAAAACTGCCTCTTTAAAAGAAATCAGCTTGCAGCTTCCCAGAACGGAGCCCCTGGGCAAGTGGTTCAAAATATGATTTTTATAAACAAATCTGACATAGCAAACTTAATGCAAAACCCTATGCATATAACATCACTTATGTGTGCAACTCATTTAAATTATAGCTGTAGAGAGAAGGAAATAAAACTGGCATATTAACCTTTGGCACAACAGTACTCACATACTAGCAATGTTCAGCAGCAGATGATATTATTGTGACTCCCACTTGTATTGTCATAGTGAAGGGTCTGTCAGAATTCATGTTTGAAACCTCCACAGTCAGAGTTTATTAATTCAGCCATGAGCATCCGTTCCAGACTTAGGCTGGCATGTAAGAGCAGATTTTTTTTACTCCAACTTCCTTTTCCCCATCATTGTTGTATTTAAAGTCATTGAAAACCAAAATAAAATAAAAATAAAATAAAACATAACTTCATGAACTACATCTCCTCAGCATCATCATATTTAAAAAGACTGAATGAAAAAATAAAATATGTTAGAAATTAATGAATATAACATTCCACAGCTTATTGCCACAAACTCACTGGATGCAGTGTTTCCCAAACGTGGCTTCTAGAGAATGGTCTGCTAATTCTTCCTCAAGAGAGACAACCCTTTTCAGCAATCCAGAAGGACATTCTAAATGCATAAGGAAGATAGACTTAAAAAAAAAAATATATATATATATATGTATATATATATAAAACCCCACAAATTTAAAACATTTTCAGACCTTTTTTTGTTGAATTCTTCACATCACTGAATACATTCCTATACAACCAGCAAAAGCATCACAGCCAAAGAACTCTCCTGGTTAAAGAATGTCTTAAACAATGTGTTATTTTGGGTAGCTTTGGCAACAACCCTCGGGCCTTTATATAGGTTATTGACCTATTTATATGCTCAAAAACATTTTGGTCGTAAGTTCCGGACATAGGACTTACTCGACAGCCACCACAATGAAAGTGAAACAAGTCCAGACTTGATCTGCTGAGCTGGAGAATACAACGGTTGAAATAGTAATTTGGTTCCTTGCAACAGTACTAAATTTGAGAAAAGTTACTTTGTCAAAATATCAGAGGGCTATAGAAAGACACTTTTATATTCTATTTATTTGACTGACATCTAGATATACCGTTTTGAGCAATTCTCACCTCCTTATTTTGTGGAAGAGAGCTAATTCTATTTCCCTGACTCCCTCCTGCCAGCAGTCCCATGGGCCAAGCTGTGACACAGACAGGAAAGGAATAACGTGATGTAATTTTAGCATTGCAGGATTAAGAATGTGATGAATTCTTATCCCCTTTGATAAATTCTTATCTTCTTTGATAAAACTGGGACAAATCAGGACTGCAGAAGCTGCTCTACGAGCTGTACCTCGCACAAGACCAAAGATCAATGCAACTAAAGCAGAAGGGGGAAAAAAAGAGAGAGATTCCAAATACCAAAAATAAACTGCGAAGAAACTTAATCCTCCAAAGGTCAGAGGTACATCTGAAAGGCCCTGGCCATGCCTTTGTATCAGAATGTTACAACATTAGCCCTAATGACTTAATAGTTTTGCCCTTGAATTGTGTCAACAGGAACCTATCTTATTACATGGTAAATTAGTTGCTTCCAGCCTACTCCAGACTCTCCAGTGATGGGAAGACAGACGTCCTTCCAGTGAAGTTAGAAATGCAACCTCATACCTAAACAGTGCTGCTGAGCACTGTTTTGGGATCATTTTAATTTTTGTAGCTGCGTTTGAGTAAAAGGAGGCTGGATGGAGCACAGGGAAGAAGTCCCTACGTTTGGCATTCAGGAGCCAAAGTTAAAAGGAAGGCATCTCTTATGAGCACTGTTGCGCCGTGTCATCAAAGGTCATCGTCTGCTGCAGATAGCAGGGCATAATGAGATAGGGTCAGGAGTAATGATGGCAGGCCCTAGGTAACAGAGGATGCTTTCTTTTGCTACTTCCCTTCTCTCAGAGAAGTCTGCATCCTTTACCGGCTTTCTTCACATCCACACAAAAACAACTCCCAAACCCGGCACAGCAAAAGCCACCAGGTGCCCAAGGTGCATCAGCACCTAACTATTCGTTAGGTGCCTGCCCCTGAACGAAACAAGGACAAACAATAGATCTCATTCTATTTAAATTGGAAATTTCCATATTTTTTTGACCCATCTGGGAGTCCTTGCTTCACATGTCCCAAAAACCTGTCCCCTGTCAGGTGGATGAAGGGTTACTTTTCCCGATAAATGCACAAGAAAGGAGTGACATGCTTACACCCTTCTGTAAGCCCTCTTTAAGGAGTTTTATAGGCAAGTAAGATGCATCTCCAGACACTGGACTTTTAAATCATTTAAAGCTGACATAAGCTGATCCTAGGCACGGTTTATAACCATGTTTTTACTTTTCAGCTCCGACAATTACAAGTTGTTTGTATTAGCTGCACAAGTATCCCTATCCTGCGGAATTGTCAGAGCCCATCCATCCCAGTCCCTAAACAGCACACCAATCTTCTGCTCTGCCAGCCTCCATCCACAAACCTCCATCCAACTGCTACCAACCAGGCAGGGAGGGGCAGGAGAGATCTACAGCCCGCGAAGGAAAACCCCTCCTCTGCGATCCGCGGTCGCTGCAGTTTCCCCGTGTTTCAATGTGGTTTTCAGACCATCTCAGCGTGACAGGAAGAAGCCTGGCATCCTCCGAGCATGTTGCACTTGTAACCTTTGAAGACGTTCAAAAGAAAAGGAAAGAAATAATAAATGAAAGGTCTTAACCGTTTTGCGTGAAGTTTCATGAAAAGTCTTGGGGCCTAACTTGACTGGAAGTGTTTTAAGTGCTCCTCTACTGCAGCAGCGGTGTGTCATATGAAAGGCTTTGTTTGGCATCTATCCACAGCTATAAATAAAGAACATATTTATCTTTGGTCATGCATATAATTTAAAAGTTGGACAGAAGAAACCTTTTTTCTCCTTTTGAATCTGTAGCGAGATAAATTCTTATGAATTATTTCTCTTAGAAGGAGGGAAAGAAAGAGGGAAAAAAAACCCCAAACAAAACAATAACAAAATAGCTTGGCTATTGGGAAATCTGGGAAACAGATTATTTCTTTGGACGGAACAAAGTGTGTGTGTGTCATCATGACTTTAAACAGTTCCATGGTTCCCTATGGAAATACTTAATTGAAGCTAATAAGATGTGGAGTTATCAGTGGTTTTCAGTGATAGATTTCATATGGTCTCTCCAAGATTCTTTACCTCCTTTAAAATGTACTGACCTAAGGTTGTTTTAGTTGGTGATCTGAGCAACCACCACTACTAACACTAAATGTGAGTGTTAAAACCTGCTCAGAGGGGCAGGAGTCTAGACGTACCCCTTATGACTCCAACATCTATGCACCAAAAATCACTTCAACTCCTAATTTGTAGCATATGTGACAAGAGAAATACCACAGAAATCTTCAAATGAAAGACTCACTTGCCTTTTAATGATTGCAGCATGGGTCAGAAGTCCTCTTTTCTGGCATCACAAAATTAAGAAATTAACTAATTACCAGCAGACTACAGATACCAACACAGATCTTCCCTCAGTTCTGTTTTTTTTCTAAAGCGATTCTGATAAGCTCATATCCCTGACACTCCAGAGGATCAGGCCCATCTTCTTCCATTAAGCAGAATAGTTGACCATGAGTTCTTGATATACAATTTTTGGCTAGTTAAAATCTTCTGGCTTTCTTACATCTCAGTTTAGAAAAGCAAATCTCTGCTGGATTTGAGATGGAGATACGGTGTCAATACAGAGGACTCAATTTTTAACCATGAGAATATATTTACACATCCTAATGGAGAGCCAGTAAAGCCTTCTTTAAGGGCAAAAAATGGTTATTTGACACCTGCAAAGTGCAATTGCTTTATGAGCATCTGAACATATCCATTTCTGATAACATCTCAAAATAATTTTGGCTTGAGCCAGTGTATCTGTGCCACTGTACATGATTAAGCCATTCTGAGACTTATGGAAAAAGAAAACTTTTTCCTATATTCATAGCATCTGAATTTATCTGAAAGGGCTTGGAGCAGAGGTAACTTGTGTACGTTTGGCAGTAGTTTCACACCTACATTTCAGGTAATAAACGAAACTGTCCTCCTAAAATTGGCCAAAATCAAGCGGCTTATCATTATTTTCCTTCAG
This sequence comes from Hirundo rustica, assembly GCF_015227805.2. Classification (NCBI taxonomy): domain Eukaryota; kingdom Metazoa; phylum Chordata; class Aves; order Passeriformes; family Hirundinidae; genus Hirundo; species Hirundo rustica. The sequence goes on from NC_053452.1 coordinate 3,363,444, forward strand.
GATGAGAAATTTACAGACTTTTCTGGCATAACCACCTTTTGCCTTCGGCAATTTTTTTTTTTTTTCCCCTGAAAACACACTCCCTGTGCCTGCAAAGGCAACCACTGCATATGTTTCTTTTTAATGCTAGTATTCCTTTTGGACAGACCATCTCCACCGATAAAGTCAAGTACACGTCTGCGGGCTGCAGGGTCGAGCTCAGCGTGCCACCTATCAGTAATGGTATCAGTCAGCAGCAGGCACAGTGCATTTATTAACCCATAACCAACCCTGGTATTTAACTAACACTGGCCAAAATTACATCCAGATTAAAGAAACTGCATGCAAATACCACAACACAGGAAATGCAAGGATACAATAGACGCCGTGGGATAACAGTGCACTTGAACACGGTTGAATGCAACGTAGACTGAATTTTGAGATGAAGCAACTACTCTGCAGCCGCTTGCCAGCACTCAGGACTAATGCATTATTCTTTAGGTGAGCAGGAATTCTGCATTTATTTTCCATTCTACAAAGAGTAAAAGTTGCCTCCTGAAAGCAAGTCCTATCTTAGGCATCCAAACTCTGTGTCACCTCTTGACTTTTCATGGACTAAACAGGGAAGCAAGGACAACTGAGCTCCTTAAGCCAGGTGCCTCGTGTTGCTAGCAAGAAAAGAATCCAGGCCAAATTTTTGGGCACATTTCTGTGAGGAGTTTTCCTGTAAGACATCCTGTAACTTTATGTATGTTCCTAAAATGCAAAAAGAGATTTACAAGGTTAGCAATGCACTCTGCTGTAAGCAGCACACAAACTCAGATGCTGTGGGATTCTTTAGCAGTGCAAGTTTTCATCCATCTCGGCATATGGATGAACTGAGCAGAGGAGAAGCAAGCCTGATTGTAATTACATTAAGCACTTTGGCAAAGAGGAAAAGTTTGTACTTGTACACAGATGGCTTTATGTTACAATGCTATAAATGTGCCAAGTTTCATGGCTTCACCACATGATACAAAGAAGGGGCTTGATCTGAAGTCTGTGCAAACCTGCTGAAAAGCTCTCCCTGGTTTCAGGGTATTGCTATTTGATAAGTCCACGGAACACACCTGGATAAGGAAATACCCTTTTGTGCTAAAATGCAATTATCCTTTTACCATTTTAACACAGTTTGCCAATTTTAGCTCACCTCTTCATGCTTTGGTGACTGTTTTCTTTAAAGGATAAACAATAAAGTCTGGTTCAGTTTGATTAAAATGACTTGGGCTGCCCACCAACTCTCATTTGTGCTAAAAACTGAAACTTTACAGAACTCATAGAAACTACCTGGGGGAAAAAATATATTACATTCTTATTCTGAATCATGGTGTTTCTGATTCAAGTCCTCTTTTCTGTGACCTTGCTAACTCTATTGCTTCATGAAGGTAAGAAACTTTAAAACTTACTTTAAAAACCCTTAATTTAGAAAAGTAAACAAAAATTCTCTCAACCCATTCCTCAGTGTCTCATCATAACTTATTTTAAGGTAATAAATCTTCACCCTGACAGCTCTCTGATGATGCATTATGTTAATACATCATAATGACAATACTTGTAATATATGATGAATATATTTTCTGAAAGGGATATCATGTATACATTCCATCTTCCGAGCACAGAAGGTTTGGGAAAAGGGGGAGAAGGGGAGATAAAAGATGCTCTTTTCCCAGAAGGCAAAATCTCGCAAGAAAATCTGGAAATAAATTGGTTGCCATTGTTAAAATAGAAAGAGAATAAGAAAAAGAAAAAAAAAAAAAAAGCTGTCCAACACAAGCAACTTCTATCAATAAGATTACTGTTTGTTCCTCAAATACTGGTATTCAGGCTGCATTATAAAAGGGAAAATTTTTAAAGTACTTGTCTCAGTCATGCTAATATGGGCATAACAGCCACTAGGAAATAATCATGACTTCGATAGGGTTGAAGATTGCAATAATGAGAGGTGCAATATTTAAAAACGTAACCAAGGTGGTCTGCAAACAGAAATAACTGGCAGCCTTGTTGAATAGTCTGGTGAGAGTTGTGGACACTCCTGAGAGTCACCTATGGCTGACACAAACCAAAATCCTGAGCACGGACAGGTTGATGACAGGGGTTTTCGGCAGGGAGTAGTTAATTTTTGATATGGATATCTAGCCTTCCACAACACCACTGTACATTTGAACCAGACCGTGGGCTGGTGTTTGCTGCGCTGGGCTCTGCACAAACAGAACAAAGACAATGCTGGCCTCGACCAATTCAAACTCAGTAAGTCTTAGAATATGAAATCAGGAGGTAGGAGTAACGGATCCAAAGACACGTCTTGCACGTGTGACTGTGTGGGTTGAAGGGTATGAGATTTGGCAGTAACTCTCAGTGCCCCTGTCCATGGCACAAAAATCACAGGGGTGGTCAGAAATCACCCTGACTCTTTTTTTTTTTTCCTTTTTTTTTTTTTTTTTTTCCCAGAAATGTTGTCTTTCCATCTACTACCAGGTTACTGCAATCATAGTATTCACTTTAGGTGCAGAGAAAAAAAAACGAAACAAACAGCTGAATGAGCTTCCGACTCTTTAGGAGTCCTGAGACTGAACCATAGTGAAAAACTTGAGTTATGCAAAACACCCACAGGTCCTCACTGTGCCACTGAAATGGAGTCTGATGTTAAACGTTCTGGTCTTGCAAATACTGACTTGTATACCTGCACTGGACTAGTGTAATTTCTCTTTCTGCTTGGTCTTGCTAAAGCTTCAGTAGAGAGGATCTGATGCCTGAAACAACTCAGAAGCCTGAGATACTCTTTTTTTAGTTGAAGAATTAGAAAACAAAATTCCTGTGAGAAATTTAATAGAAGGAAAAAAAAAAAAAAAGTGTTTAAGATACACAGGAAAGGATTAATATATTACAATAAGCATAAAATAATAAAAATAAAGACACACGTGATAATATATTTGGGTGTGAAATCATCCAAACTGACAAGCAAGTTGCGTTTGAACATAGTGGCAATAATTTGCACTCCACTGGTAAAGCTCTGCATAAAGAGAGACCTTGGACGTTGCTGTTTTGCTGCTAGAAACATTTAAGGAAAGGGCCCCAAATTCCTGATAGGGTCTGGTAGGTCTCACTCTGCCACAGAAACGCTCAAGGTGGAAACATCAGCAGGGCAAGCAAAGTGACAGGAGTGTCAATATTACTCAATATGAACACGTGAAAACAAACAATGATACCCAATGCAAAGCAGTGCAACAGCCACATTCTCTGAGTGTGGTTGGAGTGTTTCTGCCCATTGACCTCTGAATCCTCAGCCTGCAGAAGAGATATGAGCAATAATGAATGTTGGAAGCCACTGTGTGATAGCCAATGAGGTCCTGCTAGCAAGCCTATCTTCCCAAGGGACGATTACAAGCAAAAATAAAAAGGTTCTAATGGAAATCAGCTGATAGAATCAACCCCACTAAATCCGCTGTCACTTTTCTATGACCACTTGCAGGAGCCTGCTGCAGTGTTATTTTGCATTGCAAGCATTTGTCCTTCAGCTGCTGAAGGGAAACAAGCAGCTCATTTTGGATACTGCTGTTCTGAGTCAAGCAAACTACATTACCAAATCCCATCAATGTTAGGTGTCTTGGGCATGCCAGATGTCCTCTCAATTACAGGAAAAGGGAAAGGAAAAAAAGGGAAAGGAAAAAGGGGAAAGGAAAAAGGGGAAAGGAAAAAAGGGAAAGGAAAAAAGGGGAAAGGAAAAAAGGGGAAAGGAAAAAAGGGGAAAGAAAAGGAAATTTGAGAACTGTCACAACTGCATTGCCTTTCATGCAGGAATAGATTCACCTTCAAGGCTGACCTTTAAACCCAGTGACAGGGGTTTAAAAGAAACAATTAAAAATCTAAAACAGGGCATCTTCATTGAAAAGGCCAGCTGATTCAAATTATTTTATGAGAATGTTCTTTGTGATATTGTTCTTCTATATTAGGTGAGAAGCGAATATAGAAAGTCGTGTTAACTGTCATTCAATCCACAGATCTGCATTACTGTAAAAAATTGCTCAGCTAAAGTTCACACAAAACAAAAGTGAAACTACCCCAAAGGAATCTCTGTGTTTCAAGACAATTTTCTTGCTGAGTTTCAAATATTAAAACTCTCCCAGTTGTTAAATAAAGAGTGATGAGAAAATGCATGCAATTTTAATTTCCACTGGGATTCTGCCTGGTGTGAGACAATCATGTTGTTAGATATTTTTCTAAAGAGTAAAATAACGTTATAGCATCTGTGAAGGATGTTATGAAGAACACGGCACGGAAATAAAAAACATTTTTATCCCAGATTAGCTACTTGTTATGCTTTTTGATGAAATTGCTTGAATTAGAATTTACACAAAGCTTTATTGTCTGAGACACTTCAGCTCAACTTGCTTTAACTGATGTATCTATTAGAACATCTATCTCGTGGTTAATGAAGGCTTGATATATCAGCTAAGGAGAATCCAGGCAAGTACAGTGGATATATTAAAAAAAAATGACATAATGTTCACTTGTTTCCCCCCCTCCAGAAAGGCAACAGCTTATTTTAAAATCAAAACTGGTGTTCACTGTAAAGCCACAGATTAGCAGAATGGCTGAGTATCCACAACACCCGAACACCTTCCTTTGTTCTTCTTTTGGTGTCTGGTGGAATTTCAGCTGATCATAAACGATCTTTGTAGGAAGACCTAAAAATTGGGAATGACAAAGAGGATTTTTGTTTTTTAAACCAAATTAGAGCCTTATATGTAACTAGTTCATAATCCCTAGTTGATAATCAGGCTCTCAGAAAACAGATATGTCAGGAATGAAGTATCACATTGTAGCAGTAAGGAGGAATTTGCTTTGGAGATTTGGCTCTGGTTGAGGAAGAACTCAGAGGAACTTATGAAACAACTCCATTGTGAGAACAATTAAAAATTGTTCACACCCATGACCAGGAAAGCATCCTGCTAGAAAAGTAATCACATTGTCTGATTTTGTTTGTTGCTTTGTTTGTCAGATCTGTAAACCTTTTCTCAAACATCTGAGCTTGCAGGAAGGAAATAACACTAAGAAAATACTACCTAAAAAATGTGTCAGTTTTGTAATTGAGAATAAATACAGAAATATTGACAAAACAGACATTAAATACTGACAATAATTTATTGTTTCAGTTCTTGCACTTTTTAAAATGTTTAAATAAAAAGAATGGGGACCTGCCTTCTTCAAATTCTTTCAGAAAACTATAAAATTCTTTTCTCCTTTTCTATTGGTAATGCTATAGAGTAATATAAATTAGGACTAGGATAAAACAGGAGGAATACTTATTTTCATTTCACTCCACTTCCAGACAGTTTTCACAAAAGAAACTGGTTTCTACTAAACCCAGCTACAGTTTAGGTGAAACTAAATTCTTTCCAATCCAATTATAATTGTTTTGATGAAGGTGTTTTTCCAGGGGAGAGGTTCTAGAGGAATTCTCCAGGCTAGAGGGCAGCTTGTATGCTTTGCATCTTCTCTTAAATGGCAAAATTTTCATGGAATGGGTAAAACCTAGGCAAGCAAATCACATTTGAGGATCTTGGCCTAACACTTGTCTGAGTATAAGGTGTGGGCAATGGCAGGAATTTTACCATGTATTCCTTGACAGGCAGCTGCAGAGCCGTGAGAGTGACAAGGAGTTTACGTACCCCGGAGATACGGGGGAGAACAAAGGGAAATAGGAAGAAGGGGGAGAAAATTAAGTGGCAAAATCAGCGGTTCCTGTAGTGGAACTACACTGCTGGTTCATTTTCTTTGGACGGGGTTTAGGAAGAAAAATAATAGGCACATTTTTCCAGATTTATTATATTTGGAGGCAGTATATTTAAGTAGAGTAGACAGAGTGGGTGATATGAGTGAGAATCTAATGACAATAGTAATTAAGGGGAATTTCAAGGCCAACCAAAGTGAAGGAGACAAACTCTCTGTCCCCTGCCCTATTGACAAAGTGGTGCCCCTTTCATTTCTGGACATTTCCAAAGATAAACTGAGGCAAAACAGCATAAACGAAGACAAAACAGTGCCAAAATCAGGATCTAGGCAACAGCTCCAGCAAAAGCTGTTCCAAAATTAAGACAACAACAGCAGCAAATCCAAAATCAGCAGTATGGGCTCCAGGAGGCACCACAACTTTCCCCCTCTCTCCAGGGCTCTGATCACTAATGCCACTTGAATGGGTTCTTGTATTAACTTTACTCTATCTGAAGCCCCCAGGACAACATTCTTAAAAAATGTTTTGAATGGTTTTGCATATGCAAAGTCTTCAGGTTACTTATAAAAAATTTGATAAGATCATCGGGAACAGAATAGTTCACCGTTTACTTTACAACACTGCAGCTGTCAAAATGTTAAACCAATTGGGAAAAGAAAAAGTTGAAATTAGAGATAAAAAGCAAATTTAAATGTCTTTGATGATTTCTATGTAATAAGGGGAGATTTCAGAGCTCATGCTGGTGTAGACAAGAAGGAAGGAAAAGCCAACCCCTGAAATTGGCAATAGGACTAGGGAAAAAAGTCAGATCCATTCCCCTTCAATCCATAGACTATTTATGTAAACAATGGGCTTATTTAAACTCAACTCCCAAACATGGAGAATGGGTGATTTATACCCTGCCCCTGTCCTGCTTCAGGAGTTTGTAAGCTCCCTCATTAGTTCTTTATTCCATTTATAGCATGGCTGGGACCAGGTCTCCTTTGGGGCCCTTTATGATGCAGTTAATGCCCATAACCCTCTGCCACCTACGGTTCTCGACCCCTAACGAGTTGTGTGTGCCAGGATGAGGGTGTTTGGGGACCAGCAGTGGCAGCAGGCCTCTGCCTTCGCATCTTTTGCATCTACCTGTTGCTCTGTGTTATAACCCCTCTAATCTGGCTGCCGGAGCTGATGATGTGCAAGAGCATCCTTTTATAGGAGGCCAGAGTAAAACAGGGGTGACCAGGAAACCACCCACAAATATCCAGCTAGCCCCTACTTACAGAAAACGGCACTGAAATAAAAAAAAACATAAATAAGTAGAAAGAATGGCAAAACTCTCACTGGTATCAACTGGGCCAGCATTTCTCCCTCTCATGTGACATTATTTGTCAGTGCCTGGAGGATTTGGCTCAGTCCTTGTCTCACCTCACCTTTTCCAAGTAATTTCAATGTCTGCGCTGAAGAGATTTCCAACCACCGCTGTTTCAGTCATCAGAAAAATTGCTTTTTTTTTTTTGTCCCAGAAGGATTTCATTCTCTGTGTTTACTTCTTAACTATGTGTACCCCCACAAACTAACATCTTCTTTGCATTTAGTAGGCAGTAGAGGGGCATGCAAAATCAAAGCCCTGTTCTGCTGAAACTGCAAGATGGAACACAAGAAAACTCTTAACTTCAGGGAGTATTGCAAAGAGGAAATAGAAATTGGAACAACTTTTAAAAATGCACACTTTTCTAATGCACAAAAGCCTTCCCTGCTTTTGCCAAAACTTCACTTTTAAGAAAAAACAGCTGTGGACTTGATTTCTATGTTTCTCAGCCATCAGTCAATAGAGGATTCAATTTTAAAGCACAAGACCTATAACATACAGAGTGAATCATTTCTTGTCTGCATATAAGAGAGAGCACAGATAGGTAGCATGCTTAGCGAAAGCTTTATCACCAAGGAAACACATTTATAAGCATTGAATCTAGCACCTTAACATTTACAACTCACTTTAAAAAAAATGCCAGCTGTAAATAAGTCCATAGTCATAACTCGAATTATGTGGTATCTATCACTCATGCCTATTTTAAGAATTACTCATTGCCTTAGAGTGGCAACAGGCAAAGCCAATTTGTGAAAGTTCAGAGTTTCTGGAGACTTGGACTCTGATCTACCACAAGTTAATTGTTGCATTAAGTGAGATAATAATTTTTTGGTAATTATGCCCAGCCAATCCATAAGTAACCCCTCACAGAATAGGTTTTATCTAGTGCCACTTGCTATTTCCTAAAGGTCACGGAGTCTCTTTTTCTCACCTCTAACAGCTCACCTTTCTTGCATGTACTATGGGGAAGCATAATTCCAGCAGAGTGGAAATTCAGTGAGCAAATGAGGCATCGACATAAATATTCATGGGGGGGAAAAAAACTTTTGGAAAAAATGTTGAGAAAAGAGGGTAGGTAAATCACAGCATCCTCAGGAGACCACTAAGATATGCACTGTCAATTTAAGTAGATTTGCTTAAAATTTTGTGTGTAATTCAGGAAGTGTTTTCATGCTTACTGAATTATCACCTTCTTGCTGGAATTAGGGCATCTCTTGTGCACTGGACACTTGATCCAGAGTATGGAGCAGTTGCCCAGATGCCATGTGGCACCCATTTGTCATATCCTGGATTTACAGTCTGGCAATTAGCAAGGGAAATTATTCTGGGTTGTTTGGAGAAATGTTTCTGCCCCAATAAATACACAACAGTTGTCCAGATTTTCACAAAGTGAATTTGACTTCTTATCTAGGATTCTTTCCCCACTTTTCAAACCCCTGAAATCCAAACCAAGGACCTGATATAAAAGCAAGGCATGGGAGAAGCACACGAACTCACAGGGACCATCTGCACGTACAAGGGTGAGTTTCTATACAAGCACTAGAAGAGAAGCATTGTTTCAGGATAGAGTCCCAGTAGAGTTCAGCACAACGTAATATGATAAAGATTCAGCTCCAAGAAAAAAAGGAAAAAACCTGGAAAAATTTTGAAAGTGCTTGGTTATGGCTTGTTCTGCTTGTGGCTGTGGTCACTGATAACACTTATTGACCTTGGAAGAGAACGAAGCTGATGCCACGTGCCCTCAGAAAGCCACCTCTGAAAACATGATATACTGACAATACCTGACTCCTTGCAGTTAATCCTACAAAGACACACATTCATAGAGACATTTGTTTAATTGGGAATCCTCTGAACTCATTTCGTGTCTGGCTCCTGTCTGGTCCCATAAGCCAAAATAAATGTGAATTAATTTGCCCACTCAGGACTCAAATCACTAACAGTCATAAAAATCTAGTGTCCAGAAGAGTCTGAATACCAGACTCCAGCACCAAAATTGGACCATCTCATGAAGAATAGCATAAAAAGGATTACTTCAAAGCCACTGACCATGAAGAAAAAGAACACCGAATATGGGGTGATGATGCAATCTTGAACTTTCACACCGCATCTCAGGAAATATTACTGCACTATAATTGAGTTCATCAGGTTCCGTGAGCATGCCCAAGTTTTCTCCATTTCTCAAAGATTTCCACTGGTATGATGCAAAGGATGCTACTATCTACTGGGAGATTTTCTGTGTTAATCTGAAGCAAGCTCATCTCAATTTTTATTTCACCATCGTTGGTAGCTTTTTAGCTTTCACATCCTCCCTAATGAGGACAGTGGCCAGAAGAATACAGCATATATACACCTTTTACAAAGACCAAATGAGAGGCAATGTTAAGGCTTCCTCCATTTTTTTTTTTTAAGCTTTTCACTTTTCTAAAGAAAACCTTTTATTCAACCCCGATGCCATAAAAGAAGGTGATGTCATAATTTATGATATTAAACTTGTTACTAAAATGTCATTACACAAGTGATGTTTTAATTGATGATGCTAAACTGGTTAGCAGGAAAGTGTCAAGTGTCACTTTCATGACATAAACTGCCAGTTATGATTATATAATATCAATTATTCTTTGGAGAACTGCATTAGATCAGTTAGATCTGAACCGATGTAGTTGGGGCAGGTTCATATTTTTTTAAATGCTGTTCATCCAGTTCTCATTATTGGGAGTAAAATATACTTCGGATGCAGTTCAGACTTTTATAACTCTCTCCTTGAAACATAATACCTGCCTTTCTCATTTGCCCTTTCAAATGCCATCAAATCAACGTTGAACTAAAACAAAAGCAGCCAGACAAATTTTATAACCTGAAGAGCTTGCCTTATTCTGCAAACATATAAAAAAACAAAGCTTAAGGTAAGCAAAAAATCACAAAACATAATTTCAATACTAGGTTAAATATAGACCATTAGGATTTGCTGACAGAATTTTGGTTACTATGAGCTCTGCTTTGACGCTGGACCTCCTAAAGCTTTAGCATCCAGCTGCTCTCCAAATTCCTCCAAATCTTACTTGGGCACAGAACCAAGAGAATATGTTAATATCTGAAATGCATGTAGCCAGATCTTAAAAACTTAATCCCTTTTAGGGATAGTTACAAGTAAAAGCAGCGAGTTTAGTTTATGTGTACTCTCTGGGTCCAGCAGGAGTAGACTGAGTCACTGCTGATGCTGATCTGATCGAGTTTATAACATTCCCCTGTGTTAAAGCTGCATTCTGCTCCTTGCTGTCAGTGACACGACTCTGGCTTACTGCCGAAGATGCTCAGAGATATCCTGATAACAAGTCAGATGCAACACAACACAATGAGATTTTCATGGGAATTTGCAAGCTGAAATCACATCTATTTCATAGAAGACTAGGTACAGTCCCTTTAATCAGGGAGAACACAACACTCAGGACCATCTCCTGGTCAAGACTGTTGGATTTGTCTGAGGTTAAATAAGAGGACTGCTACCACAAATTTCCCTGTTGTAAAGTGGCAAAAAAATGGCAAGATAAATGATGTAAATCCATGCACCCACAATAACCCTGAGAAAGAGTGGGGACTCCAAAGCCGACAAAATTTGGCTGCTAAATAAGCCACACTTTTACTTTCCTCAATAGCTTCGTGCTCAGATCAGACACGCTTTAAAGTGGAAGATGGATGTGGACATGGCTTAAAGATCACACTTCCTTTTACCTCTGTTACCTGTACAAACTCCAATCAGATCAGATGTTGCATTTCCTGGGAAAAATCTTGGAGGTTTGATCAAAAGAGTTGCAGGAGGTGACAGGGAGAAGCCGCAAAGAGGTAAGAGAGAAGCACACTGAGAAATATTTAGAAATGCACATGTGATTTCCATTAGGTTTAGTGGAGTTGGTGGAAATTAATCTGCAGGGCAAGACTTTGAAAACTTACCTCATTATTTCATCCATGCAAAAAGGATCTGTTTTCTCCTTTTAGGTCTCTTGTTCTCTACGTGTTTTCGCATGTAATGGATTTGGGTATTATCCCTTTCCCTGCTTCTTTCTGACAAGCTTAATGGGGATAACTGATCTGAGCTCACACACACAAAAAATAAATTAAAAGATACAAAGAAAAGCAAGGGGGGAAAAAAAAAGGAAAAAGAAGTGTTAAGTCTTGATTGTCCATATGCATCAGGTATTTTATTACCAACATATCTGTAGATAAAATTTTACCTGTCAGATTGTGGGAACACACAAGTTTCATTAGATATCAGATCCTTAATAGTGAAATAATGCCAGAATTTTGAACGTTTATCCCCTTAGCCTGCTGTCACATATTCTCTATCCCACGGACATTCTCACTGGAGTCTGTGACTTTTTCTCTTTTTCCTGATTGGCTGCAATTACTTAAAATACACTTTCGAGGCAGAGAGAGCTTGCATCAGCCATCAAGCAATGCACCGTATCACTCTGATTTACATAATTCGGATAAAATCTAAGCATCAAAGAATGCACACTTGTTGACATGACAGAAGGCTGAAATCCTGTGTGCAAAATGCCTCTTAAAAGAAAGATGAGGAGAGCAGGTTGAACCTGCCCATCCATGTAGCTGCTGCACCATGGAAGTATGTTCACAGCCCATGGTAGTACTGATCAACCTGTAAGAAGGCTCCACCCTTCAAAGGCAAAATCCCTTCTAACATTTCCTTGTAACTGATGGAAGGCACCCAGACACCAGTGGGTTTTGTAAAAGTTATATCATAATCTGTAATTGGTTGCTAATTAATGTCAGATCACAGTGGAATTCCTATGGAATTACAGAGTGGAGCCTCTTTAATTACCAGTTTATAATTATAAATCTCACTGGAACGAAAACACAGGAACTGTAATAAATGACGATGATCTTGGAAGATCATCTTTGACTAATAAAATCTTCATGTATGTCTCTTAAGGAATTATAGAACAGTAGCCTTGACTTGGGGCAATAAACATTTTCCATGGCGCAGAGCTCCCCTTCGTGCATTATGCAGAAACTAAAGAGACAAAAATCTTAGACATTTTTTCACAACTAGAACAGCAGGTACAAGAGGCAGGAGGAGGAGGAGATGGCAGACATCTCCTTGTCTCCCCAGTGCCACCATAGCACTGGACCACAGCGCTGACCTGTGCATCCACACGTCCACGGCCATCTCAGCCACGATCGTTATCTCCAGAACTTGCTTGGGACAAGGAAAAAGATACCAATTTGATTTCGATAATTGTATTCAGGATTGATTTGACTTTGCTCGTCAGCAGCAGGTTCTGAGCCTCATGAGCTTGTTCGCATGTTCCAGCAAGTTCAGTCACTTTCCCTCGCTCTCTGGACTGCTCATTACTGCTTTCAGCCATCCTCTTAAGACGTACTTTTCGTCCACGTGGAAATGAGCAGCTCATACGCTGAGGCCCTCCTTCCCTGCTTTGAACAGAACTGTTTTCCTCTGTTCCTTGCATTTTTCCCCAGTCCTCCCACAGTTCTGCTTCCCTGTGCCTTTGAGGCTGCAGCCCTGTGCTCCTCTCCCTGTGTCCCACGTACAGCTGTGGGAATCTGTAAACCTGCCAGTGAGTACTTTGTAAAAACTTATTGCAGATCTGATGGGTTTCACTCTGCAAGCCAAGAAACCAAAACTTATGACACAATTGACAGAAACAAATTGAGGGGGGAACTATGGCCCCTACCTAAAATAAAAGACAATTACAATGAATTAAAGGTCACGATATGAAGAATTACACAGAGAAACACAGGGAAATAAGAACAAACTTAATGCAGGCTACAGCGGAGTTAAACCAGAGATGAATTTGGCTAAATAAAACATCAGAAACCTATTTCCTGTACTAATTACTCCACTTCCAGAGAAGTGTAATGTTGGCATCTGCCTTCATACTAAATTGCACCACAAAACCCCAACATTTAACAGTGTTTTAACAGCCCACACATTTGTGAGTTTACCAGTTTTGATGTTGCCTAGCTGTTGTTTATTTCCTGACAATTTTTTCTTGCAGGTTTATTTGAGTGAAGAGATGCTCCTTGAACAGCAGAACTGCTATTCAAGGGCTTTGAGAAGTAAGCGCACAACGTTATTTGATTTGCTTTTCATTCCACCCTGCAAAATTGTCTCTTTAGTAAATCCAGACCCTCAGAATCAACAGGGTGACTTCCCCACATGGACAGCGTTTCCCACGGAGCACACAGGTTGCAGTCACTAGCACAGGCAGAAGGACAGCTTGTTTCTTCTCATTCATTTTGTTGGCAGAACAAAGACAACAGCACATTAGCAACAGACATTCATATGGACACTGGAATTAATCAGACTCAAGTTTGCCTTCCCTTAAATCAAAGGGTCATGTGAAGGTGGGGAGAGGAATTTGCAGTGGTATTTTTGTGGGGCTGCATTCCTAATTTTGCCTGAGATAACAGTCCCAGTGCCCTGAATTGCTGATTATTACAATCACCAACAGACACACATACATATTCAGGGAAAGTGTTCGAACTCTCACATTTGTATTCATTTTACTTTGACTCGACTGGAATCATAAAAGGAATGCGTAAACGAGGAGAGCCTGTTGCTGAAATGAAGTTGAATTTTTTTTCCCCACAGAAACTTGGGTTCATGACAGCTTTTTGTTGGGCAGGACATTAGCCTTTTGTAATTTATTGCTTTTAGATTAAATCTTGGGAAACTCAATATTGCAGTTGAATGATTAGAGCAATACCCCTCGGAGTAATAAATTTTCTTTGGTGCTATGCATCTCCCGATCATGTTTCCCTTCTAATTACATTTACATAAATGATATTCTGCAAAATTAAATTAACATTCAAACCGTTATGCTGGCAAGGAGAGACAAAAATTAGTTACAAACTTACATCCCTAAAAAAATGAAATGACACCTCGTTCTTTCCACAAACTGAATCAAATCTATCCCCCAAAGTGTCTCACACACAATTCATTATTCTAGTTGGTTAATCACTGACCTAGAGGCTCCACTCCCCCTTTTTCGGAAGTTTAACAGTGTAAGGAACTGCTTTCCACAGGGTCTCATTAAATAGAAGCAATTGGTGACAATCCAAATTTGGTCAGCAAAGTGCTTTATTTCAGACCCTAGACTTGATTTCTATAGTTTTGGCCACAGCTCTTCTTCAGGGCTTCCCTCTCTTGGCTCCTGTGTGCAATTCCTCCAGCACAGAGCCCGAAGGCTCTTGGCGGGGCTCCCTGTGAACTTAGTGCTGGGCCGACACTGCCCTGACCAGGCTGAAGAAAGGTGTTCTCGCCCTTCATACGTCCACATCGCCATGCTGGCTGCTGAGCAGAGCTGTGACTGCCTGGACTGCTCTCCAAATGATGCAGGATTTCACAGAGCAAGTTTTTTGCCTGCCAAGAGGTGGGACTATTATCCAGGTGAGGAAAAAAAAGAGTGCCAGCCTACTGCTGGCTCATGAAGTCAGTCTTCAAACAGCTTTTCCAAGATCTGAAGTTGAAATGCATTGTGCTAAGTAATGTTAATTTACCTAAGATCACTAATTTCCTGACTACTCAATCTATTTTCTCAGTGCTGTATGCGGATCGGTAGTTTTTGCAGAGAAAAATTGTTTCCTAAGACCTACTTGGAAAGGCATTATTTTGGTTGTCTCATAGAGGATTTGACCCTTCAGATACCCACATGCTGTAAAGACAGGGTACACCCATCTCCTCTCTCCTCTCCTTTGTCTTTTGATGCAATTAACAAATCATCAAAATACTTAGGTGAAGAACTCATGGCCTATTCTATCACTGGGCATCAGTAAGGCATCCCTTGGTTTTATTTGTTGCTCCTACACACACTGCATTGAAGATCACAGAATTTTCATCCAGGAACTTGAATCCTAAACTTTATCCTGCCCACCCTAATAGTCAAGAGCATACAGCATCAGGACTCTAGTGGTATCAATTCTTATGCAAGTATACTCAACCAATATTGAGATATTAGTAACAAAGTGGGGAAAATAATAATTATTTACTGTATGACATACATATATTTATATATAGTCACAACTGGAACTAAGTCTGTCAGCTCTAGTGCAAGCGTGATTATTTGAGTATGAGTACATTTTGCAAGTTGTGCATGTTTCAATGGGGAAAAATACAGCGTCTGGAGAAGGAGATTAAAGTAGAAATGTCAAAGCTTCTGATTAAATAAGGTCTATGTATATATGAGTCTACTTTTCAGTTTGAAACCTGGATGATTTCAACATTTCAATTTTTTAAAGCAAGGTTTGAGTCAGTGACTGAATTTCCTTCTTGAAAGACATCAACATTTGCATTTTAGCATATTTCACTTTACTTGGCAAAGAGATTGTTGGAGTTTTTTCAAAAAAAAAGAAAGAAAAGAAAAAAGAAAAAAAAAGGAACTCTGTGCAGCCTGGCATTTGTTTGAAAACCTAATTTAATTTTCCCTAAACTTCACAGTTTCTGTATTTCTATAGGTCCTACAATAAATAAAGTTAATTAGTTGTAGACATAACATTTAGAGACCATATTTTCTCACTTTGTTTGATTGCAGCGAGTCATCTGCATGACAGTTCCCTTTCCAGGACTGCATTTCACTCCTGTTCGCCTCACCCTGGTAAACATAACGTGCCAAACACTCTAGAATTTCTGTTAAATAAGCTCCTCTCTCACAGCGTTATGGCCCAGGCCCATTCAGAGCCATAACTGAATTCTTTGGCACGATTTACTTGTTTAGGACCATATGACAAACATCTGTTTCACTGCAAGGAATGCTAGGGTATAACCACAGGTACTGAACACAAATCACGTAGGAAATCCTGGGGCAAGTTCATTAGCCATCCATGACTCCTGGAAAGGATGTGAGACCCGAATTCCCATTTGGTGGAACAGCCTGTGCAAGGCTGTGATGAACTTCCTGTGAAATCTATGAAAATTCAGAGCAGTCAAGGAGATGGGGAACATAATAGCACCAGACCAGCAGGTACATTTACAACAGCAATGTTACCCAACAAAATCCCATAAACACTTCCTTCTTCAAGGACTTAAAACTCTACAAGACAGAGCAGTATGACTAAAGTGTCACAACTAACTTCTACTGCTAGCATTAAACTTTAATTTCCTTTATTTCATCAGCCTGCTATATTATTCCCATTATCATTGCCATGCTATTTTTAACCTCTATTTAGAAAGCAGCATAGCTTCAAGACATGTGTCAGCGGAGCACAACAAATGTAAATCTGACAGAGGACTCAGTGAATCATGGGAGAATCCCTGTGACTAAGAAGAAACAGTAAAGGGAATATATGAGTTTTCAGCAAAGTTATCAAGAATCCATGAGTACACAGGGTTGTGACTCAATTGGCTAAGGTTATCAGACTCTGGGAGCATTGGACACTTCTGTGACAAGCCAAGACCATCTGCCATCCACAGAAAGAAAAAAAATACATCTATCTAGAAGCAGGGCTCTTCCCAAGCTTTCTGAGAAAGCTCCAAGGTGGGGGTCCCAGCATTTTGAAAGGTTGTGCAAAGCCCAGATACCTTATTCAGCTCCTGATCCAGGAGACACCACAGCTCTCAGAGAAAGAAAGGAAAAGAAAAGCAAATTTGCCAAGATGTGTCCCAATGACAAATGCAAAGAGCACCTGAAGGTATGGCTGATACTTTCTGTTCTTCAGGACAGTTGGAAAATTGGAAACATCTTTTATGTCTTAGGAGTAGAGGAGGTACACAATTATATTTGGATATCATCAGGAGCAAACTGGAGTGATTATAAGCTGATTTTACCATAGAGGCCAGGTTAATCTCTGTATGTCATAGACTATTTAATAAACACTCTTGACCACTTCAGTACCTCTCTCACTTACCACCCTTCCACCCCTGCATCGTGCTGGAACCAAAATGCCCAGAGGATGACAGTGAGTGGCTGCGTTTTTGGGTTGCTCACCTCAGAATTTTTTTTTATTATTTTTTTTTTCCTTGTATAATCCTCAGGGTCTCCTGAGGGCAGGTTACTGCAGCTGAGAGGGGAGCACCACTGTGTACAAAAGGCGTGGCAGCAGCAAAGAGCAATTGAAGCTGCACTCGCAGCACCCAAGTCACTCCACTTGCCCATTTTCGATTGCCCGACTTCTGTGGTTTTTGGTGGTGTTTGAAGATTATATGTCATGTGCAGCAACAGATGTTAGTGATCTCATTTAGAGCTGAATATCTTTTTACACAGAGCTTGGTTGTGTGCGAGGGGCCAAGAACTTTGGCTTCAGATAAGCAAAATCAAAAGCTGTTTTAACTGGCACTTTGAGTCCATTGTCTACAAACATTTAAGTTAAGATAATGAGAGCAAATCTGCCCAGGGACATTATTATGTCATGAAATATATTTGTCCGTGAGAGAAGAATGACTGGAAAAGAGGGAAAAAAGAGGTGATTATGGAACAGTGGCCTACATCTGCTGAAAAGCTCCACTAATTATGAGCACAGACTATCTTGGGGAATAGTCACAAATGGATGTACATAAAACATTCAGGAAGGAGGAGACAAGGACATCCTTCAAGGAATAAAGAAAGGAAATACTAGAACTTGGCAGCCTCTGCCCTGTTTTGATCAGATGGGTGGCAGTGGTTACAGGGCATTGCCAAAAAGATTAGTGTCAGGTGGGATGGGACTTTCCTAGGTGTATGAAAAACAACAGACCAGGAGACAGGAACACGGTGATAGTAATCCATTTTTTTCAAGCTGTCACTGATTTTTAATGTAAACACCCATAGATCATATCAGAAGTGAACTACCAGGAAGATGTCCCAGCAGCTCTTACAAGTAAGGCATTTAATGATCTATATTATTATTGTTAGAAGCATGGGAGCTGTGTTCTCTTTGGAACAGTGAACAAAGAAGGCTGAGAAGGAAATGTAGAGTTTCAGGACATGAAGACGCAACTTTTGCATCAAAGGATTTGATGCAAAGGATGCTTTTGAAGGATTAAAAACTGGAATCAATTTATGAAACAGAAAAGCAGCAAGTACTTGACTTTTCTCGGGGGAAATCCTTGGGAATCACACTTCTTTTCAAACTGCATTCAGACTGTAAGAACAATGTATTTCTCAAAGAAGCAAAGACAAGAAGAATCTAGATGGTATTAAAAAGTATCATTGAAATAACCAAGGGTAAACAGCATTGGGCCTTCTAAATATTAACAGTGTTATTCTCAGAATCAAAAAATGGTTCTTTGGCTAGAACAAAAACATTTGATTGTGTTTTGCTGTGAAAACATTGTGATTTGCTGTGCTGTTCATGATTAATATTGGTCTTTCAAAAAGTTGTTTTCCTTAGTGCAATGTAAATAAAGCTTCTTTCCGATGTTGCTGAAATCCTGGCATTCATTATGCATGGCAAAGGAGAGGCTGATGATGCTTTATGTACTTTAGCAAGCACCACAGACATTTCTGGAACATGAAATCAAAAGTAAGAGCAAGTAGCATTAAAATGTTCTCTGAGCTACTTTCTCTAATCACAACATGAAAGTTCTTTTTCATTTAGTGTATGTGAACTGCATTCAAAGCAAAATAAAAATAATTCTGAAACTGAGATTTTTTTTTTCTGGAATGGATTCAGTGCTGGAATAGAGTCAAAGTAAAACCTTCTTTTCATGACAGCTGAATTTGAGTATTGTATTTCTTATTTGATGTGACATCTCATCACAAGATCCTCCAGGCACTGTGTATGGATCACCTTTAAAATATAAACATCCTAATATTACACTTCTTCTGTTTCTCTGAGGTAGTAATAACTCACTTTCACATCAGCTTCTTGGAAGGAAAACCAGAGGAGTCCACAACTTTTTATACCATGCACATTTCTCAAATAAGGGCAATCACGAAGAGTCTTTCCCTCCCACCAGTAACTGTACCACGTTGCAGCGGCAATGACGGTGCTGCTGCCTTTTACGGAAAGGGATTTTGAACAAAGTCCAGGAAAAGGGACAGTTCTTCAGGCACAGTGGAGCTGTATGACTGCATTGACTCCTGCCAGTCACACCATCAGCTGACAATGTGTTTCTGACTACTTCTTCAAACACGATTTAAGGGCTGAATCAAAGCAAGAAAAATTGTCAAGATCAGATAAATCTTGGCAGACCTTTATACCTGTATATCAGTTTGGAAGCCACTGATTTTATCCGTGTTCCATCATGACCATACCTCATCCCTAAGTGGCCTAATGAACTAGGTTTGAGCACAAGCCAGTAGTGTCAGGATCTCACTGTTTACTGAATAGCAATGTGACCCATAAGAGGGAGATGAAATAAAAAAAAAAAAAAAAATCTCAATTTCAGGAGATCAAAAGGTACAGTGCCATCCAGAAAAGAAAAATGTTTATATCAAAATCAAAGGGAGCACCCTCAAGTTTGTTATTAGCCTGAAGAGTTGGATTAAACATGGAGGTAGTTCTGCAGCAATGTTTATTTTTAAGAAGGAGATTAAAGTTAAGATGCCTACACAGACTTGCTTGCTATAGAAATGTGGTTACTTAGAGATATACAAGTTAGGCACATCCACGCACCAAAACACTGGAATTCAACTGTCACTCAACAAAGTTCTCCCTATTTTATAGCATTACTAGTCAACCAAATTCTCCTGACCATCCAGGACCTTCCCAGACCCAATTGGTACGTCTATCTTCTCTACATCACAAACTACTCTCTTACAACATTTTGTTTCTTCTTTGCTGCATCCTACCTAGGAAAACATTCTCTGAATTTTTGTCCCACTTGTCCATGCTATGGTGTCTTCAAATCCCCAGGAAGAATTTTTTTTATTATTTTTATTTTATTTTTTTTAATAAAGATTTCACATTCTTCCAAATGGAAATAAAGGAAAAAGAAAAAAAAAAAAAAAAAAAGCCAGAACTCAGCACACTCTTCACCGTGCATGTCCCTGACTTTTCCGAAACTCATCACGAAGGACAAAACCTGACTGCCTTGCTGTTTCACTCCCAGCAGTGAGCTGCTGGTTAAGGCTGAGAATACAGGACTGTGACTAATGTGAAACGAAGGAAAACATTTAACCTACAGTCCCTCATATTCAGAACAAATAACTGTCTCTGTGTCCCTAGGACATGTTTGAGGGAGTCAGAAACAGGTTATTAATGAAGAAAAACTCCATAAAAATGAACACACTCCAATCAGTCTTCTGGCACTACAACATCAAGAGGAGATGCCAGTCAAGCAGCTAATATTAAACCTGTAAATCTTTACCTATTTGGGATGCTTTAATCATTTCCTATGAATTAATACCATAAAATCTGATTTATAGCTGAAGGAGGAAGATCCTTATAACCATTAATATACAAATTCAATCAACAGACATTTGCAAATTACGGATTCACTGGAGCTCTGTTCTGCTCAACAGAAAACCAATCCTGGCCCCTTCTCTGCAGAGGAAGCAGCGCTTTCAAATGATGGTAGAGGTGCAGTTTCATCAATGCTGCATTCCAGGAAACCTCCTTACACAGACTTTCTTCAACAGATGCTCTTCTTAATTTGGTACAAGAGACAAGATTTATAGACAATCCTCGGCAACATGGGAAGTGCTTAAGGTGTCAGATGGAGCAATAAACAAATGGGAGAGCAATCGTCTCTTAGCAAACAAATCCTCTAACTTTTCAAGGATTGCTATGACCCTGCTGGTCCTGCACAAATATCTGAGAGAAAATACAAAATTATCCAGGGTGGGTTTTTTAAGATGGAAAAGTTATTTTAATTTTGTCTGCTTTTGCTGAAGGTATTAATGGCAGGGAGCAAGACAATTTAGGCATGAAAATCCCTGATTTGTCAAGCTTCTCAGAAACAGAGGTTTGCACGTAGTCTGTCCACCCCAGTCCCCAGTACACCTAGAGATGATCTGGCTGTTTCCTCCCAGGCAATCCTAACTCTCAGCTTCTAACGTTTTCTTGTTACCACCGTGTACTGAACACGGCTAAAAACAGGGACATTTGTTCCACATTCCCTCCTCTTCTGTCACCACAGATGATTCTGTCAAGTGCCCATCACTCTCATCTATTCCTGGTTACCATTAACTTTTCTCTTTTCTTTGCCCCATGCAGACAACCTCATCCAAGTGCCAGTCCTTCCCCTGTGTCCCTGGTTCCAACATCCTATTTTCTCTCTCCAGATTCATACACACCGTAGCCCCACAGTATATAAAAAGGACCAATTTCATCCTTTTCAAATTTAAGCATTTGCTTGAAATGCCAAAAGTAGAAAATGAGTTGTCCTTTGATTCTCTCATCATCCAGAAGGGGAGATGTTTTATGTGGACAGGCTGACTCAGGTTTTAGCTGAGCAGAATCACTCTTTGGAGATGCCTCTTGGTTTTCACAGAAAAGGAAAAGCTTAGGGGTACTGGTTTTCTAATGCATCACTAAAGTGCTTACAGGGGATAAGGCCAGGACAAAGTATGGACATTTTTTCCAATCCCTGATTTGTGATCCTTCATCTCCCAACCTCTTATCCTTTTTTTTTTTTTTTTTTCCTAAGATTCCAGTTGGTTTGCCTGGTCTGGTTTACATGGACAATCTTATTTTACCTAAAAAGGAAGCTTAAGCCAACAGTTCATGCAGAGATTTTGTAATACAGCTCTCCAGTCTGGAGACAAGGCAGGTGACACGCTCTTTATATATTATTGTAAAGTTTTCCAAACAACTTTTTAACCTTTGTCTGTTTCAAAAGTCAAACCACCTTAGTAGGACAGACTGATATTTAAACTTCAATGGAGAGAAAGAAAAAAAAAAAAAAATAGAAATTGGAATGGTGAATACTCATTCAGTAGCTAAAAGCAAGAGATTTTCAGAGTTAGAAACTAGTGCAGAGGACAGATAAGCTTTTGCCTCAGGGCATTTAAGGTGTCCCTTTCTCCTACTCTATCTCTTCCCTTCTTCCCTGATCCCTCCTCCAGCATGCGTCTGCTAAAGATCTCAGCCTAAGGAACAGAACTGGGAGGAAGCCAATCTCCAGTTCATCTCGGGAGTCTGATTTAATTTTCCATACATCCCGACTTCTTATTTAGCAATGATGAACATCCTGGCTAACCTGACAACAACAGTGCTGGCTTTCCTGCAGAGCACCAGCGTGATGGGGTTTCACAGGCAACCTGATACCCTTGGCTACGGGGCCAGGTGCAGCAGCACTCAGACAGCATCCGGCTTTGTTACAGACAGAGAAATTGCCAAAATGTCCATTAAATTCAGCGGTACCAGGAAAGGCCTATTGGAAACAAGATGGAAAGGGTAAAAGCCAGGGGATGTGATGCAAGTGGGAAGAAAAAGCGTCAGCGTGTTTTGAGAGAGGATGGAAAAGAAGATACACAGTAAGAAGAACTGGCCAGGGCAGGAAAAGGACAGTTGCTACACAAAGAGCAACAGACAACATTTGAAAAGGAACGCAAGGAAATTTTGCAATTACTGTCCAGAAGTATCTTCTCCTTACTACAAAGGTTATGACTGATGATTCACTTATTAAAAATGAAACATTTAGGTCAGAGTGGTTTTGGAGGGTTTGAAAGGAAAGAACAGCTGTCTGTGGCAGGAGGAGCTGGTTGGATGGATCAAACTACAAGTTCAGCTGCTTTTGTTACCAACACCTACAAAATCTTTTAAACAAAGAGCCCTTATGACACAGAGAAATGTAAAGGAGGAGAAAAACACATACAAAGAAATGGAAAAAAGGAAATACATAATGAGGGGTTTTGGCTGTTCTCTTTGTTTAATGTCATGGGACTATGAATTTTCCTCATTCTCCCTGGATGAAGTCTCTAACTATGTATCTTTGGCAGCTGACATAGCAGCAATAGCTCCAGTTTGATCCCTGTGAACACTGCATTGGCTGCACTTTCAAATCATCTCAGCACCCAGCGGCTACTGAT
Source organism: Hirundo rustica (assembly GCF_015227805.2). Classification (NCBI taxonomy): domain Eukaryota; kingdom Metazoa; phylum Chordata; class Aves; order Passeriformes; family Hirundinidae; genus Hirundo; species Hirundo rustica. The sequence goes on from NC_053452.1 coordinate 3,386,476, forward strand.
TTTGTTGCCAAAATAGGAGACACGCACTTTCCCACCTACATCCTAATAATAGACATTAGACTGGAAAATACCATTAAAACAAGAATGGCCTTACTTGGCAGAAGCTGGATAAACTCATGCTCGAGCACATTTCACCTTCAGTCTGAATTGGCCAATCTATGATGAAGCTCTAACTCACAGTCTGTAGCGCAGCTGAATGAGTCAGTATTTAAATACTGTATTGCAGCCCAAATACCTTTTAACTGAATATTATCATAATTTAGGAGTGCACAAGGACACGAGAACTCTAGGCAGGGCAGTGATTTCTAGAAAAAACCACAACTGGCAGTCGGGTAAATATTCACCTCAATCTAGCTTAAAAGCAGCAGAACCTGCACTATTGAACTCCATCTTCCCCAGTGCCGCCCCTGACAAACGCATTTATACACCTTTGTTCTGCACTCTTCAAAAGTGGACAAGCACAATTTACTGTAGGAAATTGAAAATGTAAGCTCTTGGCTAATACCAGCAACGCAAAACAAAGCAAAAGAAACCAATATGCTTGCCCATCAAAAATACAGTATTGTGTTTAATGGAGACCGCGTAGTTGCAGTGGGAAACACACTATACTGACTTCAGATCCAGTTCATTAAATATTCCCTATATCCTTGGTATAAGAAAGAACACACCACATGTGTGGGGGGAGCATAATTTCCTGGAGGCACCATTTTATCTTTAATTTCCATTAGGTCTTTCATTAGCACACCACAATCCCCTCTGCCTAACTGCTCCTGCTGTGCCAGTGATCAGACAGTATGTAATGTCAAGTCTGTCTTCATCAGGACTGGGATCAATTAAAAAGCCCAATATTCAAATTATGTTTGCTACTCCCAAAGTGTTGCCACACTTACTCCCCGAGAACAGCAGAAGTATGTCAAACTGTTCCACAGCTCATGGTTCTCAGACTGCATTTTGCATTATGTTTTCACTTCAGTACAAACCAAATTTGCACCCGTTTCTTAGAACGCCCAGAAGAGCTTTAGGCAGGAACACCCCAGGCCCGGATTGACCCTGATTTTACTGGTGGCATCTCAGTTAGAGGATGATTCACCCAGCCTGCATAATTAAAAACGAGCTACAATCACTTAGGGAGATGATTCATCCTATAGGTGGGCTAAAAAACTGCCTAAATACGATAATTTCTGCCTGGTAGTTCTAAAAGGTTGTCTTTGTTGACTGGGCTATTAATTCAGGGATGTGGGATTAACCTGGAACACAATTACAGGTTGTGTAGGGAGAGGTATGTGGAATCAGAGTGTGAAAATCCCATCATGGGGGCAGCCTATACCCCTGAAAAAGTGGGATCAGGAGAAAATAAATTATGAGGGGCACAAAGTTCACAAGCTGCTCCTGAAATCTTCAGCTTCGGGGAAGAAGACAGTAAAAGTTTGTGAATATAAATAGGGACTTTACGGGAACTTGACAAACCCCATACTTTTATAGTTATTTGCACATAATTGCCCGTCACATAATTCACTGCAGAAGAGAGATTCCCTTTGATTCCAGGCAGAACTGGCACGAGCCCAGGCATTTCTACACAGGAAAGGAACAAACCCAGAGCCACTTTAATACGGTCTGGGGAGTGAAGGAGTGCGCTCCACTGCACTACGAGTTGAATTTATCCGGGTCCTTGTAACCCTGCTTTAGCTACGATTGGTAATGGAGACTGACTTTATTCTTATTCGCTCTCTCCAACAAATAAGCTTTCACTTTATGTCCCTTCACTGGCTCCCTCTGCCCTGAAACCAGTCTCCTGATTAACGAGATAGGGAAAATTTTAGGAACAGGGCCAAACCGGGGGAGATTTTTTTCTTTTTGGCTCTTTTCGACTCGCACAGGGCTGTGCCGCTGTCAGAGCAAGAAATCCTTGCAAACATTACTGCAGAGTTTCATCGAAATGAAAAGACTGCAGAATTCTTTTGTCGTCTTGAAAATATGCATAGCTAAACGCCGATTCATTCACCCTGAACAAAATAGCTACAAACATTTGTTTTAACAATATAGAGGCCTTAAGAAATGTGTAATTTCACAGCAGCAACCGAACATTTATATCGCGAACGTTGACCTAACTTCTAAGCTCCTGTAGGAAACTCTAAAATGGTTTAGCTTTCTAAGCTGAGAATCAAGCTGTGAGAAAGAATAAAAAAAAAAAAAGAGCATTCATTTAAACATTTTCAGAAGCCCCTAAAAATGCCGTTTTCACACAGTAAATCCGCTGCACTTGAATGTCTGCTGGCTTTCTGAAAGGAATGCTCTTCACTGGGATGCAGCCTGCTGTGGTCAAGTATGATGGAAATAAAAGTGTTGCTAATGGTGATTGAAAAGGATTCCCACTGCTGCTGGCCAGTGTTGGTTTTAGATGGGCCAACTCTGTCGAACGGAGAGCAACGGGAGACAGTAAACTTTCTCTAAGACTCCCTAAACTTTGAGTCACCTCTTCTTCCCTTCCTTTTAATACCAGCCCGCCCCATTGTTTCTCTGCGGAGCTTTATATTAACTCAGTCTGGACCAGACTGTCACTGGAAGTGTAAAGATGCAGATTTTCACACAAGGGCAACGCACAAAAAAGAAATGAACCATGACAATGGGCATTAGCACAGCAGCAAGTCAACAAGCCCAAAATACTTCTACATTGTGTGATCAAGAAACAAAGTTGTGCTCAAGGGTGAGTACTCAGCCATCCTTCTTTAACTGGGATACTTCATACTGATGGCAACCTCAGGAGCACGGCTGGGATGTGTCAGGCATTTCGGCTTTTTAAGGAGATTTGGCTTTGCACGGGCACACAGAAACCTTGTTCAGGTAGTATCTGGCAATGCCAAGGGCAGGCAGCAAAGCTGAGGCAGGGAATTCGAGAAGTCATGAATTTGGCTTCTGACTCCTCAATCTCTATTCCATGCATTAAGTGCAAAGTCCTCCTCAGCAGGACTAGACTTTTTTGGATGTCTTTTCTGCCTTGCATGCTGCAGAATCAGCAAATAGTAAATTTCCAGCAGTGGATGAAATTTTAACTGGGTTTTGTCACTAATTGCATTGAGTCTTTAGAAGTATCCTGTACCTTTGGGCTCGGACGGAACTTGGAACCCCAGGTCCTCAGCCAAAGAAAATCAACTAATGGCATCAAGGGAGGGAATAAATAAGAGATCACTAAGGAAAACTCATCTTTTCTGCAAGTGGACTTCAGCAGCTTGGGCGCCAGAAGAGCAGGCATTGCCTGGGCTTTGAAACAGTGATGGCGCTGAGCGTGTGTAGGGGTGTCCCCCCCACACCTCATGTGTTTTCCCCTGCTGACCCCAGCCAGAGAAGTTGTAATGCTGCACGGCTGCAGAACCTGAAAAACAATCTGGCAAAACACAATAATGGCCATTATTGTGGATACTTGGATACTTGGCCTTGGGTAATGGTTGCCCAATAGCACAACTTCTGCTGCTTAAATAAATGTATGAGCCTGGAGCCTCTGAGGTGGGAAGAGCAGGGTGTAGAGTGGGGACAGCCACACACTTTGTTCCAGATGCTCAATGTGCTTTGTTTCACCCAGCTCCTCTTGACTGATGTAACCTGGCACAAACTATGGACCTCACTGGCATCTGAGAGGATTTCAGCTCTGCTGTGCTGTTTTTACCCACTTGGTATGCCTCGACAGGATGCACAAGGGAGAAGATGAGTCAAAACTTAAATGTACTCTTAAGGGATATTTTGATGGCTGTAAAATACTTTCAATTCAATGTATACAATCCCAGCAACAAGGCTAGCACTTCTTAAGCTGCTCTCTGTATATTATGAGCATACCAAAGTCCAGAAGATAATCTCACAGAGCACAATATATGTAGTAGTTCATCCCTCATCACAGTCTAACTTGGTATTTTTGATCAGCCTAGCTCTTTTTTGATCAGTCTAGCTTAATCATCAGTAAAATGCCAAGTGTTGTGGGTTAAAGGCTCTAGAGAATGCTAACTTTCAGGCCTGCAGAGACACAGCAATTCTCCAAGTTTGGTTGCTTTTTTCCTCCCCTTCGCCCTCACGGGTATCTACCGCAAGAAGTAATCATTTTGTGCAACCTTTCAACATACACTTATCGTTACATCAATGGCTGAGAAATACAACTCTTGCATCCCATCCTTCACCTAATCCCAGTCTCTGCCAAGGTCCATCACCCAGCTGAGCAGGCATCCAGCCCTTAGTCATCCTGTGCTGCGTGTGAGTGCACCCAGCCTGTTCTCCCTGCCCATGGGTGCTGGCTGGAAGTGCAGACAACTGGGTTGCCAAGGAAGATGCAAACAGACAGGACACAGAAGACAAGAAACCGTGGTGAAACTCTCATTTTGCATGTGGAGGTACGAGTGCAAGGAAAGCAGGTAGGAACAAGCGAAGCCCTTTACTCCTGATCAAAAAGCACAGCACTACTTCAGCGGGTTCACCGTCCTCCCTTCTGTCTCCAGTCACCAACACACTTCCCAACTGGCTCACAGGAGTCCTGGCACTGAGCAAAGCGCCTCATGAGTCACCAAAGCAAGGATGCACTGGGCATATATTCATTGATTAGAGAGAGCAGCCCTCACCCTGGCTGCCAGGGAGGCTCCCAGGTCACAGCAGGAGACTACAGACCTGTGGGCCCAGGCTGAGGTGCAGCCCCAACACACCCTCCAGAGCATGTTCAAATTTAACAGTGAGCATTGCAGAAAATGATCATGAGAGGGCAAACAATGCAGTTCTCTGGGTCGAGGCAGGGTCTGCCACATCCTGGTAGCTCTCTGCCCCCAGTGCTGCTGGCCTGCATGCCCATGTCACTGGGCAGAACAGGAGAACATCGGTGACCCTGATGACTGCTGGATCAGAATGGCCGTAAAACATTGGCCAAGATGTTTTTCTGTTTTTTTCCCCTCTATAAATCACAGAAAATGAAATAGGTTGAAAATTAAATCAAATAAAGAAGGAAGAATGGCCGGGAAGAGCAATTAAGACGCTGTGGCATCAAAACTCCCGCCTTAATTGTTTTGTCACGTTTTCTCCTGGCTTTTTCATATATTCATTATACTTAGCACACTACAGCCTCATCTTCCTCCTTCAGATCTCACTGAGCATCCAAGATCTAGCTGAAAATTACCATGTGGGCAGTGTCTGAAGAGGAGCAGTCTGCGCATTTCCTACTTATCCTGTTCCTGTACCCAGACAGAGTTATTCTGCTCTTTTCTCCCTCTGATTTCTTCCTCCAGGTGCACTCATTTTAGATCCATAAAAAAGTGAATTACCAGGACTGGTGTCAGCAACCTAGTCTCAAAAGTAGGACTGTCTTGACAAGAAACAAAACATGCAAAACAACAACAACAAAAACCCTTTATGACTTCTTTCTCAGGCACAACAAAATTTTAATAAAGATTTGGTTTCCCGATGAACTGAAAAAAATTATTTTGGAGTTAAGGCATAGACTAAAACTTGACTTAGTGGCTGTAAAACCTCCTTGGGCCTAACTTTTTCCCCAGTGATAACGAGGTTGGTGAACTACTCAAAAAGAGCTTCAAGTGAAAGCATCTCAGGTGAAAGACGTCTTTGTGTTAGGAAAGTTCTCCGTGTATAACATAAATAACCTTATCATGCTTTTAAGACACTGAAGGGGAGCAGCAGTTTCCTATTGGAGGCACCAGCAAAGCTGAAGTCACACACAGAAGAAATAGCTAAAGATGGGATGCTACTGAGTAAGAGCTATGCTATCCCTTATCTCATTTGGAGGTTGGTAAAGGGCTTTCCAGATTCCTGCTGTGAATTTGTCTCAGTGTTTTTTAAGGGCCCTTAAAAATGTCATTTGTCACAGAGTAAATCCTGGATGTCTGGTTACTTTCTGCAGGGAATGCTCTTTGCTGGGCTGCAGCTTGCCAGGGGTCAAATATGACAGAAATGAAGTGTTGCTAATAGTGATTGAAAAGGATTCCTACTGTTTGTGGCTGGTGCTGGTTATTAGAAAGGCCAAATTTGTGGGACAGAAAGCAGCGGGAGACAGTAAACTTTCCCTAAGACTTGCTAAACTTTGAATCACCTCTGCTACCAGTGCCATTCTGTCAGACCTATTTGGAGAAAACTGATATTATAATTACTGATCTCAGCAAGGGCCTAATGTGCAACCTGAGGCACTCCTCTGCCAGCTCTGTAATTATGGATGGGCTGGAGAGACCTGCAGGCACTGCCTCTGCTCCCCAAGCCCTAAAACCCATAGGATTAGGTTACTGCTCTGCCCAGGCTGCCGGGGACAGGTGAGTGAGCGGCAAAGTTGCTGGGCTGCCCCGAGAGAAAATTATTATTGTCAAAACCGACTGCCCGCTATTAAAGGTTTGAATGTCGCCTCAAAAAAACTCCTTTTCAGACCCTGAAGTGGTGGCATCTAGAGGGCTGTTTGAGGCAGGATTCACCCCCGTCTCAGGCAACAAAAATTGATGGCTGAGAACATTTTGCCCTCTTATTTCCTCCACCCCTTCCACACCCTATGGCTTCTGCACATTAAACTTGCACATAAAATCAGTTTGGGCTGCATATAGTTCAACTTTCTCCTCTGCAGTCTCTTGGATAGGTTGTAAACGCATTTTTTTTTTTAAACCCTAGGCACCATTTACTATCAAAAGGTTCTGGGCTTTGAATCTTTGTCCACCAAAAGGAGACAAACCACCGATTGTAGGAAGAGAAACGGGTCCTTATTTAAGTAGAGAGGAACAAGGAGCGTGCACCTGAAACAAGCGATGTGAAAAGCGGACCCAGATGAAGGCCACGACATTGTAAACCCCATGTACACGCTGACTTAGACAAGTGAGGGGTCCTTCTGCAAAAGGTGATATATCCTTGCCCAGAATTAAGTGTGGATAGAAAAACTGTGCGGGATCAGGCCTGGAGGACTGGACTCTCAACAGAGTGATCACCTTTTTCTGGAGTGCTGAGCAGGCTGCTGCCCTATTGATTCCTACAGCAACAGAGGGGGCTTAGCACCTCAGAGCATCAAATTTCCAAGCCTGGAAGAGACCTGGGCTCTGGAATGGATTAAAGTCACATGTGATGTATTTAGAAAGGCCTGAATTCAGCTGCAGCGCTCAGTAACAACAACCACCATTTATTCTGGTTACTACAATTCATTTGGACAGTGTTTACAATATCATCCCCTTCCTCCATTATTAGACAAACAACTTTGATAGGTAGCCTTTTATTTTTTACAGCATTTCAGAGCAGAATAAACACACAGCCGGGGTTATTTATGGAGTGAGCTTTCTGTATGGGGTGCCTTAGCCAAGGAAGTGTGAATTCAATGGTGCACATTCCGTGTATATTCAACCAGACAACAGTGACCCAGCAGTCAGTGAGGAAGGGGAGAAAGGGGAAAAAACAAATGCAAGACCCCATCTTCTCTATGCCATGCCATAGGAAAACCCTCCCCAAAAACCTTAGGGAGCTGTGTGCCAAATTGTGTTTTACTGACCCGGAAAAGTGATCAGAACTGATTTACAGGACTTTTCCTGTTGGCCATGGAAAGCAGAGAAACACCTGAGGCTTCATTTCCCTGTTCTGTTTATTCCCTAGGAAATGCCACATCAGTTGTTTGTGTGGCTGGTGTTTGGTGGACACGAGTACTGCAGATGGTTACAGAAAGGCAGTCTCATTTGAAAGGGTTTTTTCTAAAAATTTAAGGTGAAAATGAGTTTTTTTTAATTGAAGGAGAAGACATTCAGAGGAAAGGAGAAAGAACAAGATAATCAGGTTTTATTCCACATGCTTTTGCCATCTGCTAATGCACAAAATCTTTTCCACAGGCAGGCTAACAGAGGACTTAATTAAAAATTTACAAATTCTGATATCCTTCTATGTGCAACACATAAAGAATGGGCCTTATTGCTTCTGCTTTTTCTTTCATTTTTGATCCTTCATCCCAGCCTTAATTTGGGATTATACAGCAAATGGATATCCCCATAGGAACACTGGTTCACAACCAGAAGCTTTTGGAACAGTTGAACAGTTACAGTAAGTTTAACTGAATGCATATTTGTATTATCCACAAACTCGTATGTCTTGATTTTGTCAAAAATACACCTAAAAATGACCAATCATCTCTTGCTGCCTCATCCACTGACTAGATTTCCAGCTGCAAATGCTGAGACCCCAGCTCACCCTTAGTCCTCTACACATGCTCATAATGAATTAACTCAGCACATCAATAAAGAGGCTAAACAGCTTGTCAGAAAAGAATCAAACCAACAAACACACACACACACACACACAAAAATCAAATAAACAGCAACGATTGCAACTCAGATGCGTTCGCCTTTTGGAATTAATGAAATTCAAGTGTTTACCGCGTGCTCAAGATGGGAAGTTGATTTGAGGTCAGAAAATTAAAGAAAAACCTCAAAGACTGCTCTGTGTCAAAGACTGCAACATATCGTCATCCTTCTCTGGGAACAGGTTTCTGAACATGACTAGGAAGTTTTGAAAAACTCTCTTCTGGCTTCCATAAAAAATTGGAACTCCTAAACCCAGATGAACCAAAGATCACCCTCTGCGTTGTTAAAGAGCAGCCAGTCCTCCCATTTATTGCAAAGCGCTTATAAAAAACCTTCCCTCCATCCAGACAAGATCAAAAATGATGTTGCTTGTTGCTGTAATGTAAAGCTAAATCATAATGCTAATTTCACATGTCATGTTACAGGAATGATTGATATAAATAAATCTGGAGCTGCTTGATAAGAAATATACAAACACTTCCCTTCTCTTTTAGAAAAGTTCATACAAGCCAAAGCCAAGCCTCTCATGTTTTTTATCAGATCATTCCTCATTTTGAATATTTTCCCACGACTTAGTGCATTTTTTAATAAAAAGATAAAGCCTTTTTATAGGATAGACTTCTCCTTGCACAGTTAATACTGGAGAAATCTCAGGTCTTCTTTCAAAATATTTGATACAGACTTGATACATCAACAGATATGAAGTAGAGCGACAGAAAAAGATTAACTTGTGTCAAACATCGATCTCTCTGCTTCTAAATTATTCTCATTTATAGCACAGCAGCACTAAAGAGCCTCCCACATGACCCCTTGCACTAGGCTCTCCCCATAGAGCTGCCTAGGAAGGCGCTGCCTGGATGATTTCAGACCCAGAAACTCTGATCTGCCAGTGACCTGTACACCAAAAACCTGCGTCTCTGTATCTCCAGATCCAGGAGGAACACAATCTTCCAATTCAGAAAGGAAGAAGACTTGGCAGGAATCAATGTCTGTTCATCTGGATGTCAAAACTTCCTGGAGCAGCAACACTTAATGCCAACCAATATTGTGGTCAGCGTGTAATGCCTGCAGATTTAGGTTCTAATGCCATCTTCACCTCTAGATGACTAGAGCAAGACTAACCTTTGAACACTGGCCATTATCCTGCTGGAGGATGAGCTTCCCTCAGAGACAGACATCGTCAAATTCAGAAGACAGAAAAAAATCAGTGCAGAGAACCCCCTCAAAACTTTTGTGAATACAGACAATTTTCAAACTAGTCCCTCAAAACTGAAACACAGTACATCTCCTTAAGTATTTCCCTCTGAAGCTGACTCTCGTTGCAGACTATGGTTAATAGCGTGCCGCTCTTCATCTGTGCTCCCATGTGAAATAGAAGCAGCAGAAGACATGCAAAGGCACAGGTAGTTATTCATGAATGTATCTGCCCCAGGAGTTCAGCTTTACTGGTTTCTCAGCTGGTCATAACCTTCCCAACTGTGCCAGAGCCTGAAATCACAAAGAGGAGGTGCGCTTTCTAAAAATAAACATCAACCTCAGCTCCAAAGACTCTTTGGTTTTATTCACTGCAGCTGCGGTTTGCTATGGGAATATTCCCTCCAGGGAGCAGAGTAAGTCTCTGAGGGAGTAAGGCAACCTTGGCCAACCTCACAACAGACCTGGCATAAAGAGCTTTTTAGGGGATGGACCATGTACAGCAGGATCTGTGACCTAAATAAGAGCACGTACCAGGAATTTGCAAGTGCTGTCTCCGAGGACACACTGTCCTTGAGTAAAAGAAAACCTAAATATTATTTTGAGTTTCCTGCCATCTTCCCTCTACCATGTCATGAGCCAGCACTCTGGAAGAGCGTATAGTTTGAAACCCACCTCCCACATCCCATTTGTGCACCTACAGGTTTTGTCCTTGCGACCTGGGCAACGATGTCTTCTGATCTGACATGGAAGTGGAGGGGCCTGTTTACAGAGGGAATTTCTTCCTTCTTTACTGAGATGAGTTGCCCAGTGCTGACTTGTTTTATTACTTTTAAATTACAATTTAATACACTGTAATTTGTCCAAGCTTGACGCCTGCTTTCACTAGCTCTCAGTACTTGCAAAATCTTTTCAAGAAATGCAAGGGAACCACTTCTGAAAAGCAAAGCTTTCACACCTCAGCATACATAACTAGAGCACAAAAGATTTAACGTTTTTTGGGGTGATTCTCCCCATTCAGCTCTCACTTCAGGTTTCTTAACTAAGGTCTGTGAAGGGATGCATCCCTCTTGTACCATACAAAGGCACATTTGCTGCTGTATCAGCCTAGACCTCTATTTCAAACACACCATCACAGCCCGGTCCCACACGCCAGACAAAATCTGTAGTTTTGGAACATCCCTTTGGGGAAAAGACCAAAATACAGCACACCTAGCTTCTTACAATGCAAAGCTGTTGTCTAAGTAAGCCTGTTTTCTCTACAGGGGTGCCATTCACCACTTCTTCCCTAGTTTAGGAGGAGGCTATTCCCATAAGAGAAGGGAAAAGGAGGACCTAGTATATCTTTTCTTTTTTTTCTAGTGCTAGGAGAGAGGTAAACTGTTAACTGAACACCTTCAGCAGAACAAGCCAGTGGGATCCAGTGGATACACTGATTTACACCTGTCCCAGAGTGGTCGTTTACCCCTTGCAGTGCTGGGGGTTCTGGAGGGCTGTATTTCCCTTTGGTTTATTTTTCTGTGCGTGTGTGTGCCAATACACAAACCTGCTGCTGTGCACTCATGGAAAAATTAATGTTGTAGCAGCATTGTCCCTTCTGAACGTACAATCAGAAGTATGGTGTAAGAAATTCATGGAGTTCAATCCTTGGAGTATTTTTGAATCAATAGCCCCTTTATTTATATTGTAGCTGCATTCCAATTTATCACTTACAAATATCCTCCATAATAAATAAGGGAAGGAAACGGAAATATTACAGTGAAATTGTAATAATTCAATGCTAGCTCTGTACATAATAAAGTTGTAGAGGGAATCTGTGCTTTTTTTTTGGTTGCCACTAAGCATCAGCAACAACTGATGGTCTTAAGTTAACAAGCTAATATTTCATCCATGGATACCAGAGTGATAATGGCTAAATATGCCAGTCGAGGGAACGAGCACATGTGCAGCTATTTGCCTGACACAACTTCTGCTGTCATGGCCTATTAAAACCAGTTTACATGTGCATGTCGAATTTGATGAATATGTATGTGACCTCTTTCATAGCTATCACTCATTGGACTCTAGCCCTCATGGCAGAAAAAAACCCAGCACCTCTCATTAAACACAGCTTGAGTTACAGGCATGTTATGTTAATATTCCTTCAGAACTTTAGGGGGTTTTCTTCTCCTTTTAATAAATCTTTAGACAAAAATAATTTAAAAGTATAATTTAAAAAAAACAAAACCCACAACACTTTCCTATTTCTCTCCTCTTTCTCTTGGCGAATGTGCTTCGAAACTCTCCTTCTCCAGCAAAAGAGAAGGTAAATGAGTTTGAAAGTGACATGTTCAACTGACAGGAGCCAAATGCAACTTCTCTTATATAGGGTCTTGCAAAGAATTGGGCATTTAAAGAGCAAAAACCACACTAAAACTAGATGAGATATTTTAGCTAAAAATGGGACTTGCTGTACTAAACCTCTCATTTGATGCAAATGTAAATGGTACTGTGTATTGAAGTCTAATTATATGCAGTCAATGTCCATCCTAACTTCTAGCTATCCCACTTTTTCTGCACCTACACAGAAGGAGAATTAGAATTCTGAACTCCAGTGCTAGAGAAAGCACTTTCACCAAATTTCCTATAGAAATTTTAAAACCCCAAGAGGCAAAGGAAAGCATCCAAGCTTTTGGTGTTTATGAAAATCCAAGCGAACTTTTGAGTCTTTTGAGGTTTCTTCACTGCTGTTTAAAAAGCATAAATTATAGAGTAAAAGCAAGGATGCAGCCAGATTGTGCAGTGCATATATGGCAAATATTTACTCACACGAACATTTCCAGTCCATCTGCTCTGCAGATAGAGTAAATATTTCACAAACTGACACTTAAGTTGGTAACACCAAACCAGAAAAGGCACAATCCACACAGGCATCGGTACTTTGTAACATCCACAACAAAAGCCATATTCCTCTCCCAGTTACATGGGTTTGATACACCCAAATGGAAGCAGCAAGAAGGTTTTGCATCACCATTCCAAAAAATTAGTGCACTAATTTTTTCATGTAACTGGAGGGGTCACACCTCTTTGATTTGCAATGAGATTTTTTTTCCAATTTTTGTTCCTTGTGTCTCATCTGGGTTCCTCAGATCCAGATTGTTTGGGATTCTTGATCCAGGAACTAAAAAAATGGCCAAAATATGTTTGCTTGACTGCTGAAATCCAACCCTTGACCTCAGCAGGGGCATGCCATGAGTAAGGTGAGAAGAATTCAGTATGTGACTGAATTGCACTAAATATAGCCCTAAATTGATGTGTTGGCATTAGATACTTTTTGGACTGAGCAGTGCATGAAAGAAAAACAGATTACAAGCAGAACATTCCACTTTGGGGGGAAAAAAAAAAAAAAAAGAAGAAAATCATAGAAAGTTCACCATGATGATTTCAATAGAATTTTAAAATGTTCTAAAATAAACCTTTTTAAAGACAGTCTAATTCCCAGCTACAACACCTACATCTAAATATTTACTTTGCAAATATCAAAACCTTTTTCATTAAAGTAAAAAATATTTCACTTGATCCATCAGGGTTTGTTTTTAATTTATTTTAACCTTGATTTTTGTATTTGATTAGTTTAAATTTTAATAATTATTTTGTTTTAATTCAGAATATGCCAGAAAAATGAAATTTTTCAATGCTCCCATATCAGTTGGTAGGTGTTCTTTTGCAATTTGTTATCTGGAGCATGTTTTGAAGTGATTACCCTTCTTTTTAAGTCAGTCTGAAAATAAACTTGGAATTCTTAGAATTTCCATTGTTTTTTTCTGCAGAGAAGTATTTTCCTCAAGTGAAAAGGTCCCTAAGGCAACAGTTTGGAAAGGGAAAAAAAAAAAAAAAAAAAAAAAAAAAAAAAAAATTGACAATACAAAGGAGAGGAAAAATTCCAAGTCATTTCAATATTCAAGTTAGATTAGATAGCGAGATCTAATCTGACCCAGGAGGGACATTTATACAGCTGAAATTCTACCCAAAAACCCTGAATGAAGGAGAGGAACCCAACCTGCCCAGTTACATTTAGCAAACCTGACAATGGAGAGGCAAAACTCCTCACCAGGGTAGTGCTGTTGGCGCAGCCTCAAGATATGGATACAACAACATTTATAAAACTTGATGTTTTTTCCTCCTAATAGATATGCTTTTCTACCAGAAAGAGCCAGCATCTCTAGCAATATACACACATTAATTTTCGGCTTCTCTTCAATACTGCTGATGCTGACAAAGGAAGAGTGAGTTTGAACAAACTCTTGCCACAGGGATAAGAAACACAACGAGGTAGGGAAGTGCAGCTGGAATGGATGAGACAGATCCCAAACTAGGGATATCCATGCGCCAGGTAATTCCTGTGCCTGAGTCAGAGTTTGTGGTATAGAGCACCTATGGAATCGGTGCTTGTTTTGCTCTCAAGTTCTTTCCCATTTGTGCTCTTCCACAGCAGGATTTGACCCAATCAGCCTGAGGAGGGCAGGGCATCCTCTGAACTAAGCAAAAGGATGGTACAGATGAAACACAAATTTTTGTTTTGTGTTCTATTTAAGAAAGATGCCCACCCCACACACCACATCTCTGCAGCACCCAGTTCCCACCGCATCCTTAGCATCTTTTCCAGGCTTTGTTTACACATTTCTCCCTGGCATGTCTGAATCTTTGCAACATGAACTTGGTTTTGCCTCCTGTACGTGACCTAAAAAAACCAAAATAAAAACTAAAAGCAAACAAACAAACAAAAAATCCAGAACGGGCGTTTTACCTGTGTAATACCATGGTTTTCAATTTTCCTAAATTTTGGGAAACAGGCCTATTGCCCTGAGGGGCAGAGAACTTCAGGTTTGTGAGAAAGATCCTTCTTACACCAGGCCTGAGCTGCTGGCTTTCATTCTCACCCACTTCTGAAGGGAAGCCCTGAACAATGCAAATGCAGAACAAGGTAGCTGCTTGTGCTTTTCCACTCTACTAAAACAGCTTTTGCAGCAGCATGTCCAGAACAGCCCTTAAAATGCTTGTCCAGACATAGTCCTGTTTGGACTTCCCCATCCCCTTTTGGACTGTCTGTGCTAAGATTGCTTACATGCTCCAAGTTCAATGTGAACATCAGAGATGTAGGCATGGTTGCTGTATTCAAAGTGAGCTCGTAAATTCCAATTTTTTGCAGGTGCTAAGCATGCAAAAATGTCACAAAAATTCTTCTAGAAATACACATGTCAGGAATAGAAGTGACAATGTAAAACAGCTAATGGGGAAAAAAAAAAAAACCAAAACAAAACCAAAAACCAACAAAAAACCAAAACCCCCACAATCTTGACTGATTCAAAAAAAGAACAGAAATAGATATGACATAACTTATGGGTTAGATAAGGAAAAATACTGCCAGGACACCAGGAATAGGTGACACAAAAATATCCGCTCTAGCTCAGCCCAAGAACTGATATACGTGGAAAGCTCTGCATGGTTTGTTTCAAGAGTTAGAAAATGTTCATATCAAATTACAGGGCACATCACACTTTCTGTGTCAGCTCTTACTTAATAAAGTAATACTGAAATAAAATGCTTCTGTCATATTGCCTTGTGGCCAAAGAGAACTATAGAAGTATCCATTCTGAGTCTCTGAAATCAGATGCACATTTTCCTTTAAATGGACACTTTCTGAGTGCCCATCAAGATAATGTAAATAAAACTAAATTTAATTCAATAGAAATCTTATCATTCTCATGTAGACTGAAACAAAGAAGTGTTCGAAAGATCCCCAGGGTAATCTTCTGGTACCCACAGTTATAGCCAAACATGAAATCTCCGCTAATAACTCTTATTTACATATATATTAAACACGTCTACCATTAGGAGATAAGTACATATTGATAGAGCCATGAAGTTTAGTGGTTTCTTTGAACACATATTTCTAAAGTAAGTACCTTACTTACAGTTTAATAGGAATTCTTGTTAATTTAGAGATTATGAATGAGATATATAATTCTAGGAGTTTCTAGGAAGTTAAATCTTTGAAAAAACAGGAAGATGCTAGATGTGTGTATGGGAGAAAAAGAAATTCTGCTTTTCAAGGGATAGAAAAAAAAAATTGTGTTTCAAACTAGAAATGTATTCAGTCACTCATTAGGAAAAAGCTAATGAAGAATAAACATGAAACTTCCAAATAGGCCTTGTCCATGTCCCAAGAAAAAAATGGGAAAAACATTTCTTTGGCCTCAGCCCCTTCCCCACCATTAGATATGAAGCATGAAAAAACATTGAACTGCATTTCAGAAACCTGAGTTTTACACTGAAAGTGTAAATTAACACTGAAAGGAGAAGCAAAATTAGAATTTTAGGATTAAATATGGTCTGAGCTAAGACTTAAACTTGACAAGTATGATTACATTTGCTGAAAGAGACAAAGAAAAATCTTGGTTCAAGAAAGTTCTTCTAGCGGAAAAGGCCTAAAAAGTATTTTTCAAAAAAGCTGGAATTTCACTTAAAACGGCAGATTTCAAAAGTTGCTGCTTTTGACAGGGCTTATAATTGCTTTTAGAAATGCAGCCTTAACAAAGGCGTTTAGAATTCAAAAACACCTCTCTCAACCAAAGTACTTGGCACCACCAAATGCACTGTAAAAGGGTTTATAACATATCATCTAGTGCATAGGCACAGGTCATGAGTAACTCTGACAAAACAGCCCAACACCCAGAGCCTGGCCACACTCCGGGGACAGGGCTCTTGCATCCATCATCCAAGCCCTGGAGGTCTCCGAGCTGCCTGTACCCCAGGATAGTCCATGCTGGCCATCAAATGCCGAGCAGTGGCATTGGAATCACAGAATAATTAAGGTTGAAAAATTCCTTTATGATCATCAAGTCCAACTGCATCTTAGCACCACTACTGTGTTCACCATTAAATCATTTCCTCAAGTAAGGAACTGCATGTTTATGAAACATTTCCAGGGATGGCAACTTCACCTGGGAAGCCTGTTCCAATGCTTTACAACCCTGTGTGTGGAAAAGGAACTCATAATAGCCAGTCCAATACACACTTGGCACAACCTGAGGCCATTTCCTCTCATCCTGTTACTTGTTACCTGGGAAAAGAAATCGGCACTCACCGCACCGCAGCGTACTTTCAGGGAGTTGTAGACAGCAAGAAGGTTTACCCTGAGCCTCTTCCTCTCCAGCTCCCTCTGAGAGCTCCTCACAGGACTTGTGCTCCAGACCTTTCACCTGCTCTGTCGCAGTGAGGGTGGCTGTGACACGTCTTTTGGGTTCCCTGATATTCCGGGCAAATGTGGCGCTGAGTTAGGAGTGGGTGCGATGGCGTGTCTGAAAAAGAAAACTCACTTTAATAGGAAAACAGAATAGGGACAGTGCCCAGAAACCTCTGTAAGGACGAAACACCAAAGGCCAGAAATGAGGGGGGGAGTGGCAATTTATAGGCTAGAAACATGACCAAACATGGAAACAGGGGTAACCAATAGGGGAGCAGAACTTGGCCTCATTAACATACTAACAGCAAAGTCACCTGGGAGGAGATCTCTGTCTCGCTTTAAGTTAAACAAATGTCTCCCAGGGCTTGAAGCTGAAGTCTGGCTTGACAAGGGTGAGATCTGGCTGACCCTGTGCTTCTGCCAGGCTGATGCCCACATTTGCCCTTCTTTGGACTTGCTCCAGCACCTCAATGCCTTTCTTGTAGTGAGGGGCTCAAAAATTAGGCACCCTAGCTCTCCAGGCCCCTGCCCCATGGCCATGGCTCCATGCTGGTGGCTCCCAGTGACTCATTTCCTGCAGAAGTAAATTGCTACTTTGAGCCTTAGGAAACAGTGGCCAGCTTGCCACGTTGAAGAGTCTGGCGTTAGGGGCCGTGCCTTCTTCATGATAATTCAGAACGCGGTCCCTAGACTGCCCAAATAGTCTGCAGAATTGCTAGGCAACCCCTCGTGCCACATTTTGCCAGCATATATATTTGTGCTCTTTCTTTTTAATTTTATTTTCTTTTCATTGGGACAGGGCTGTTCCCATCTGCCCATGTTTCTCTCTGCACCACTTCAAATGAGATTAAGTTTAGGCAAAGATGGGAGTCCGTGCTTGTGGCAGGACCATTGTGCATTAAGTGAGTTTATTTTGGTAGTGCTGTGTTCTGTCTCTAGTCACTGTCTTTTTACACATAATCAAAACATGAAGATTTATTATAGGGAGCACTAAAAATATGGCTTGAAAAGAGCAAAAATAAAACCGCAAACTTGCTTTACAGCTGTGGCCTTAGGAATGCAACTGGATTCAGTCTGCAACAGGGAGTGGCAATGCTGTCAGGTTTCAAATATGACCTATCTGCTCTGGCTCTCAGAAGGAAACTTTCTGGCTCCTGACATAGCCCATAGAAAAAGGAGACTCAGAGGACATTCTACAGCAATGTGACACACAGGCCACCACACCTCTAAGTTGGTCCCTAGCAGTAATCACCTCTGCTGCCAGATATTTCATTATAAGGTTCAAGGTTCAGTGTGTATTTCTTGAAAATCCACCATCTAGAATCAAGAAACTTCAGAAGCAAAAAAAAAAAACCCACCAAAAAAAAAACCCCACCAAAAAAAAACCTAAACCCAAAAACCAACACCAAACCAACAATAAAACAAGCAAGCAAACAAAAAAAACCCACCAAAACCTCCTGAAGCAACATTTTAGTTTCTTCATTTTAAAAGTGTTATAATCCTGATGGTCAGGGGAAAATTTGCACCTTAAGAAAAGGATAACCCCCAGCCAGAAAGCACATGAAAAGACAACTAGGAAAAAATGCCGTAAGGATTATTCTTGTAAGCTAACAAATGAATGCCTACAAAGCCGATTCCATGATATTTTCAGCAGCTGGAACTGGGCAGCATGACTGAGGCCCATCATCACTACACCTGGTACCACAGACAATAAATCACCCTTACTATCTCCAAGAATAGGGGTCATTATGTTCTTGGGTCTGATATTCAAACCTCTGAAGAATGGTTTTCAAAACCAACTCAAAGACAACTGCTGCTCTGTCGACCGCACAACCTGTACACAAGGATTCTGGAAAAGTATTTCCCCAAGCAGTTACCTGTGATGAGCACTCAAGGCTGACAGTAAGGGCATCTTCTGTGTTCCAGACTCAGTGACAATCCAGGGATGGACCCCTCCTTGTTTCTATGTTGATCCAAAGAAGTCAGCTGCATGCTATCCTAGCCCAACCTGGAAATTTCGGTAAGCTGATCCCAAGGAAGAGAGAAGCCCACGTGCTCTGCAGTGGTCAGCAATTGAAATGTACATCTATATCGCACAGCGGAAATCACTGCAACTCTCTTGCCACCTCACAGTTAATCAGCATAAGCTGCACATCTAATTAATTTATCCTCAACTTCTAGCAACAGGAAGGTCTGAATGAAGCTTTGCCGTGACTTCAAGCACCACAGTCAGTGATATGTGCTAGGCTGCTGGAGGACTCCCACTTGGATGGTTTTCCTAGATGAGCCTCTCCTCATTAGTTTGAAGTGATGAAAAATCAAAAAGAGAAAGGAGCTGAAATCCTTAAACACATTCCATGTACAATTACCCGACCATTTAGAAGAGAGGCAGGTTTTCTCACTCACTGCAATTTAGAGATTTGTGGATCTTGAATAGAAAACCCCAAGTTATTCTGAGACTTTTAAATTTACGAGTGGCAGCAGAATACAACTTCCAGAATTTAGTTCTTTTTCTCTGTATATTGTAGTTATCCTCTCACTCAATATATGTCTGTAAAGCAAGTATAATGGAAGAAGATGTGGCTAAAGCAGGGATAAAACAGGCTTGGTCAGCATTGCATAACAAGTCAGGCTTTATCTCTTGTTTTTTGCCTTGTGCTCTGCAACTGTGCCAAACCATTACACTCTAGAAAAATTTCCATGAAGCTAGAACTGGAAACCAAAGGGAAGCAAAATAAGGTTCGAGAGGTATTTGGAGCTTTTATTCACAGATGTTACAGCCTTATGTTGCAATGCATTTGTTCCCTTTGATAGAACACATGCGCTCCAAGAGACAGTTTTCAGATACATACAGCATATATTTCCATTTTTTAATAACTATTTTATAACTTTCAGGAAATGTTGGTCTAGCTTTTTATGGATGCTTCCCAAGGAAGACAATAAAACGTTCATCCATTTGGCATGGGGAATTCCAAGTGTCCACACATTCTGCTCTACATACGTAATACCAACAGCATCTTTCCTATCTTTAAACTCTGGAGGGAGACATAAGCTCCACAAAACACAGGAGAAAATCCGGACTGTTTTGGATTATAAATTTCAGTCCTAATTTGCCCCTTCGTTTTGTCGTGGCAAGCGAACTCATTGTATGAGCTGGCCTTTCATATCTAGACAGCAGAGCTGACTTCCTTCAGAGTTTTTTAAACTCACACAAAAGTTATTTGAAATGTGCCTACCCCAGGCCATCAGGCTCAGACGCTTCCTTAAACCAGGAAGGGAAGCAGAGCCTGTTTCCTGTAGGCACACATGCACAGAGAGACAGCTGAAGGCTCCACAGTGTGAGGAGCCTTTCCTCACTGGCCTTTCCACAGTATGGCTGGGCTGTTCAGCCTAAAAGCATGCAAAGAAATCACCTACTGCAATTTCTCTCTCTCTCCCTCACCAGACATTGCAGTACTGGCCCCGGTGCAGTCCCATATTTTGAACGTCTACAGCTGACACAAGCTGCATAAGAAATTCCAAGATTCTCTTTCTGCTTGTGGAAAGGTCCCAAAGCAACGTGATGAAGTAAGAAGTCCTTCTTTTAAAATATGGAGGCCTGAGGCTTGCACACAACGACAACATATCAATGCCTGCTTTTTATGGATATTTAATATTCATGGAAGACCAATATATCTCCATGTAACGGTATATCCCCTTTTTCACAGAGGATGAAAGGACATGTAAGCAAGGTCCTGGGCATCCAGCCTAAAAGATGCACAGTAAAGCTATCACCAGTTTTTTGCTCTCCTTGAGACTGCTGAGTTGCCCTAACCATAGGATTAAAAATAGAAGCTACCTTCTTAGGTTGGATTTTTGCTTATGTTAATAATAAAGAAGGAAACATTGCTGTGAAGAATAAGCTAATACTTCTAATGGATTTTCTCCGAACTTCATCATTACTGATGAAGAATTGGTGAGCATTAACAGTAAAACAAGTCTGAAGACAGTCTAGTCTACTACACCCGCTCAAAGCAGAATCAGCTACAGTAGGTAGCTCAAGTCCATGTACAGTCAGGTTTTGAAAAGTTTCAAGGATGAAGATGCTAGCACCCCAGGAAAAGGGAAACCCAAAAATAAATTTCCAAATATTCAACAGAATTCTTGGTGTTCCAATTTGTGCCTGTTATGCCTTATCCCATCCCTGGGCACCATGAAAAGACCCCGGCACTGGTTTCTTTACTTTCTCCCAACTGGTATTAAAACATGTAGGTGAGATCCTCCACAAGCCTTCTGTAGGATGAACAGTCCCATCTCCCTTGACTTCTCTTCATAGGAGAGATGTTCCAGTCCCCCCAGTCATCTCTGTGGCCCTTCTTTGGACTTACCACAGTACGTCCCTGTGTTTCCCATACAAAGGAGGCCAAAATTAGTGCACTATCGTGAAAAGATACTGAGTGATGCCCTATTGCCCCTAAAGGCAATCTTTCAAGCTTTATGGAATACACACGCATTAAACATTGTTTAAACAGAATAAATAGAACAGAAGAGGTATTTGGAGAAGCAGAAATGCCCTGGCACTTTCTAAAGTGTCTCCTTGTTCTTTCAATCCACTCTTGAAATCATGATTATTTTTGGCCATTTATATTGTCTTAAATAATGCCTTTCTCTTTATTTATTTAGTTAGGTTTTTAATAAGGGAAAAAAAAAAAAAAAAACCTCCTTCATTTTAGCCTTCAGTAAAAATTTTTACTGCTATAGAAGATTGTGGGGTTTTAATTGAAATGTATATTTCCACCGCCATATATTGGCACAGTATTTTCCCTCAGCTGCTGCAGAACCACAGTTCAGGCATTATAAAACCAAGTTCAAAAGAAATAATGAACTATCGCAGAATAAATCTTTGCTATTTTGGCAGCATTGCTTTGAATTCACTTTTTAAAGCTTAATTTTCTTGAGTAATTTTTTTTTTTTTAGATTGAATGTTGTTTGAATTGCAAGCATTTCTGACAAAATGAGCCTGTGGAGTTGACAGGTTTTAGCTTCCTCTGTTGCTGTGCTTTAACCCAACAGGCAGCTAAAAACCACACAACCACTCTCCCATGGCAGGATGGGGAAAAGAGTCATAAAAAAGGCAAAACTCATAAGAGTTCATAAAACTCTTTATCACGAGATAAAGATATTTTAACAGGATATGAAAGGCAGGGAAATTAACAATAAATCAAAACGTTAAATAAGATAACGATACAGGAATACACAAAACAAATGATGCACAATGCAATTGCTCAGTCCCTGAGGAGCAGCCACCTACTCCCAGACAACTCTCCCCACTCTTTTTTTTTTGTTCAGTGTGACATCACAGAGTATGAAACAGCCCTTTGGCCATACTGGGTCAGATGTCCTCGCTGTGCCCTCTCCAAGCTTCTTGTGCACCCCAGCCTCCCCACTCGCCAGGCAGCAAGAAAAGGCTCATTTAGTGCAAGCATTGTTCAGCCACTACTAAAACATAAGAGTGTTGTCAAGATTCTGATCCTAAATCCAAAACGCAGCACTAGAGGAAAAGAAATATTTGTCCTGACAAAGCCAGGACATGTATTCAATGTAAAACTATAAACTCTCCACTGTAACCTCAAAAAATTCTGTACTCAAGTACCTTGATGAAATCTTGACCACAGTCTTAATTAAAAAAACAAAACAAAACAAATTAATGGAACTTTTCTGCCACAAAAGAAAAAAAGACCCAGAGAAAAAAAACATGTTTTCCTTTCTGCCCCGAATATTTCTTTTCAATCTAGTTTGAATATTTTTGCAACAGATTTGCAAATAATTTTCAAGTAAAATAATAAGGGATTAGATTTCCAAAGTTTGAGGTTCGTGCAAGGAAAAGAAGAATTTCTTGCAAACCATGTTTGAAGTATTGTGCCATCAGGAGAGTTTTATTTCAGTATTGTTGAAGGGCCATATTGCAGTTCTAGATTCCTCAAAATGCCAAGTCCATTTTCATTCCTTTCTTCAATACTTCCACTGAGCAGGTAAAGGATGAAATCCACAGTGTTAATAAGTACACTAAAACAAATGAAATAAAATACATTGTCTATTCTCTCCTAAGAACAGCAGTGTTCTGTGAAACAGGGGTCAGACACCTTGTCCTATGATTCTCAGAAGCAACAAATGCACAATTCAGAGCTGGACTGTTTGGTAATCTCCCTGCCTTGCTGAGCTCACAGTACACATTTCTAACTGATCAAATGTCAGGTCATATAGCCAGGAACAAAACTGAATTGATGGAAATTATTTTGTTCTTGTAACTGGCATTTAGAAGTCACTGAGAATAATCATTGCAGGAGGTTTTTCTGGAAAAAAAAATTGATAATGCTCAACAAATATGAATTGCAAGAGGGCATAGAGGAAAACAATAGAACTCCATCCTAGATTATGGTTGAGGACCTATTGCATGTATACATTTGGTGCTTATACTTTGGAAGGATGTGCAAAAATCAGAGAGAATTCAGAGCCACACGGATGAATTAAAAAAATGGAAAATATGCCTGGAAGTGAGAGACTCCTGGTGCTCAATCTATTAGCTTAATGAAGAAAAGGTTAAAGGATAATTTATTAGTCTATAAGTGTCTATTATCAAAGGGAATGAAAATTGATAATTGATGACTCTTCAATCTAGCTGACAAAGGCTTAACAAGATTCAATAGCTTGAAGTTCAAATTAGACAAATTAAGGTCCAGAATAGGGAGCACTTCCTTTTCCTTTTTTTTTTTTTTTTTTTTTCTTTACAGGGAAGACAACCAATTAAAGGTTGCAATTGATGCTCCATCACTGAAAACTTATAAGTCAAAGTTGTGTCAACAAAGTCATAAAAGGTGTCTGAAGGTAAGTCACATGTGCTGGACTTCAAGGAAGCTTCAGGGAATGGCTTGAGTGATGTTGCACAGGCCATTAGCTTGCAAAGGTCCCTTCGATTTGTAAAATCCTAGTAATTGTTCTACCTCGTCAGAGTTACACAGACCACTTTTTTTTTTTTCCCATCTGAACATATAATCCTGTATCAGAGTGCAATAAATGCTTCAAGACCTCTTTCACCATCAGCCAAAAGAACAGTGGAGGCAAAAAAAAGGGCAAGGAACTGCATTTCCAGAAAGAGCAACTTGCGAGTGAAAGAGTGTGATACAAATCCCAGGAGCTGTTAAATATTTTTATTGAATGGTTACGAAGCAGAATAAATTAGAAGGCAAAATTTAGGCTCTTCTTGGAATAAGTAGCTGGTATAACCCTTCTGGTGCTAGAGCACAGTCTTTGCCTTGGCTAAAGAGTTAAATAGTCATTACATTTCCCTACAGGCTACCTTTCCAAGGAAAACACATTCTCTGTGCACTGCAGTCTTTGACAATAGGATTAAGTATTACTGGCAGACAATACCACTTAAAACGTTAGCTGCATCAACCTCTATGATGACTGAAAGAGCTATTAGTCTGCAGTGCCTCTTTTAACAGGAGGCCAAAAAACCCCATCCTTTATGGCCCTTGATAGGGGGAAAAAAATACCTAGAAGGCAATATACCTCATCTAGACAGAAAATGTACATGAAAAATGGTTACAACAAGATTATTTACATTCTTTAGTCATTAGGGATAAAGTGGATGCTTACTGACCCATCTTTCTAAACAACAAATTGAAAATCCTCCGTGATAAAATCGCTCTGCTTTGTGATTTCCAGTTCTGTCAGACACTTCAGAAAAATGGCGTTCACTTAGCATATCTATCTACTCAGTAACTGATTTGTGGTCTTTGCAATTTAGATACTCAGCCTCTCTTTCAACTCCACACGTCTATTACATTTGCTACAAAATTGTATTAAGTGATCACGTCCTCCTGGAGAGCGTAACCGCAGCCTGGAGGGCCGGGAAGTCCAGGCAGATTGTGTTTCTCCACCCAAAGGGTTCAAGGGAACTCTGGCCTAGCTGAACATGGAACTGCCCAGCCCAGGGTCTGCTGCTGTGGCAGAGGCTCTGAAATGTACAGCACATACACGTTTAAGCTTCACAGAGTGCTGTTCTGCCACTTCAGGAGAGGAGGTCAGATTTTTTGGAGAGCATGTTACAGCAAAAAAAGAATGTGAAACCCCTCTGTTTTGATACAGAAGGATAAGAGCGGCAACGATTTGGGTACTTGCACAGGAAGAACCTATGAACTTACCTAACACTAGACTGAGCCTGTCTTACACTGTTTACCCTGAACACCATGGAAAACACACACTTTGTAATGTGCCATATTCCAATAGGGCCTCCGGCTAAAAAAAATTCTTGCCCTGATTTTTTCCCTTTACCCTTAACACAAACATGCTGCTTGCTTCTCAGAGTAAACACCTTAGAAAGACAAAGCCATAAATCAAATCTGTGCAGCTCTTCTGACTGATGCTTATGCTATTATGTCATCCTACCCAGATACAACATAATTGTAGATAATGTGAAGCAGATCAACTTCTGTAATCTTCTATAAGAAAAAAAAAAAAAAAAAAAAAAAGAAAGAAAGAAAGAAAGAAAAGGAAGAGGCTACTGTCTTCTGAATCTATCCTGAAGTATTTAGCATTCTGTAACACAGAAGAACAAAACCTGCCTTTATGCTACCAACATTTGTGCAGAGGTCACTTAGGATATGTGATGGTCAAAGCACGTGTGCTACCTGTTATCACCTCTGGGAGTGAATACTGTGAAAAATATCAGTGCAAAGCAGGGGGGGAAGAGAAGGGTCATTAGTGCACAACGCTTGAAACATCGAGATGCAACGAGCAGGACAGAGCTGCTGATGAGAACACTCAGGGGATGCAGCATGAAGATCTCCGGACTGAGCAAAGTGTCGTGGTCGGAGGAGGATAATAAAAAGACTGGAACACACACCATCTGGTATAACAGAAGGGAGGATGGGAAACATCAACAGGGAGTTATATTTGCTAGGGAAAGCCAGACGGCGAAAGCATTGATTAAGATTATTTTGTCGATTAGGTAGTACACTTTGATTTATGTGCTGGGGGAAGAGGAGCATTTACCATGCAAAGGTTGTGATGCCCCGGCAGCAGAAGTGGGATCGGACCCAGGGACGTGGGAGGCTTTAGTGATTCCCTGGGGAAGGGTCACATGGAAACAGGGCTCACTTGTGGATTCCGAAGGTTGCGCATTCCAGTGTGGAAAAAGGGGAGATGTGAAGGTTTTTCACAGTGATGTGATTCACCCCATCCTAAAGTAGACAAGAGTAGAGAGAGACCAAAGCAGTAGGGAAAAGAGCTGCAACAAGAGAAAACGATTTTGAAAATTAATAACTGGTTGAGAAAAATATGTATATATTTATATCACAATATATACACATCCATACCCATCCAGGGGCAAATCAACAAGCAGTGTTAAGCTCCTGAGCTACTCTGAAGCCAAATTACACAATTTTGTTTGCTCAGAGAGCTGGGCTGTTCCTGGGACAGAAAGATTAGGCTCAGATTAGAGTCACTCTCAGCTTCTGAATTTCTCAATGACAAAGCACACCAGGGGCAGTGCAAAGGTTATGCAATAACACAGCTTATCAGATAAACTTGGTACCCACCTCACTGAAAGGTGGCACCCTGTGTGGGTAGGAAGCTGAGAAATAAGGCAAAGGTTTAAGGGAGAAGTTTGCACAGCACAGTATTATTGGTATCTGTCCATCAGTGGGTAAAAATGGGAACAATATGACATGAGCAGCACTGCGCAGCCAGTGAATCAGCAGAGGGAAAAGAGCAGTAGGTGGGCAGCACCATAAAAAGCCAGGCAGGTTGCCTGAAATAAGTCCCTGAAAAAGGTGGGTTTTTTATGACACTGACTCTAGAGGGATGAGCAGTACAGCAGGTTTTGTGAAACCTCAGTGGCACAGCACCGCTCATTTCCCTCTCACTGAAACTGCAGAAAAAAAACCCTGAAATGCCTGAATGCTGGGAAGCCCTGGAGAAAAAGCAAACAAGCCTTTTGTTGTTGTTTAGGTAAAAAGGAGGAAAAAAAAAAGACAACAACACTTTTCATGCCAAGCTCAGAGGTTTTCTCCCCCCTCAGGACATAAGAAGAATTTATACTACACCAGAAACATCATTTAAGGAAAATCCTGTTTTCCTGCAGGTGAAGTGTCACAAAGTGAAAAATGGAAAATTCCCGCAGATTTCTCCCCGAGTAAACATGCACACATTCTTTCACAGCTCACAAATCTCATCAGCAAGTGTTGACCAACCTCCAGTTACTCTAGATAAGCTGTGTACAGGTTAAGTTAGACACAGGTAGGTTAAACAGAGTGCAAGAGGGAGGCAGATCCAGTAACAGAGCAGCATGGACAGGTATAAATTCACTTCCTGTTCCCTTTGAACTGTCTGAATGGGAACAGCCCTAAATATTACAAGTATTACATTTCACTATTCAATAAAGTTGTGCTGAATAGAATTATCACCTTGAAATTACAGGGTAAAACTCCCTATACCAAAACAGATTAAAGACAAATTAGACTGTGGGCCAGGTCACTATGATTGTTAATTAGTGATAATGGAAATACAATTAGCATAATGAGTTCCAATTACTGTATATGGAGAAATATGAGCATACTGCTTTCATAAATCTTGGTTCCAGGAAAAATAAAATGCATCTGGTTTAGCAAAGCATGCCCTTCTTTGCAAAAAGCTTCCTGGTAAATATCTTTTTATGAAGCTAAACCTTTCTTTTGATGGGTTGTGATTTGGGAAAAAAAAAAAAAAAAAGAAAGCGACAGAATGAATTTACCCTGTCTGATAAGCTGAGCAGTTTTGTATTAGCTTGGCTTCTGTTTTAAGCTTCCTAGAAAATCTTACCATCTGTTTCTTCAGTCCTGAGTTAAACAACAACAACAAGACAAAAATCATAGACCATTACATCAAATGCATTTACTGTGTTTGAAATATCCAGGTTTTCCCCCCACTTCTCTTTTTCCCCTTCTGATAAGCCGTGAAATTGGAAAGCCAATTATATTCTGATATTTACACAATTAGGAATGGCTTTTCAAAACCTCATTGAAAAACCACTTGATGAAAGACAACAGTTTTACAACAAACAACCACGGCATGTCCAATGGTTACTTCGTAAAGAATTGCTTTACTTACTTCCACAGCAGTTTGACACCTTTGCAAGGGGAGGCAAAATCAGGCTGGATTTAGTGTATCACTCACTGGTAAGTCAAAAAAAGTGGGGATTTAAATTATGAATTTACAGATGCTGTGGACTGAAGTGCTAATGGAAATAAAGGCTTAATGAAGCCCCACAGACGTGCAAGCTTGACTCCATGCCTCTATTTAACAAGCTGGTGTTAACTATACTGTTGGATAGCCAATTATGAAGCTACTCACTGTTTCCATGTGTTAAAGTGGATTCTGGGCAAGAATTCAAGAAGAGGAAAAATTCCAGCTGCATACAAGGATTAGATGTTAGCAATACTACATCTTCCCCCTCCGAAAAAAACCCTCAAGCTTTCCTATTACACAGGGCAATCAGGGAAAAAGCTGTGTAAGACCCAAAAGTCATGGACAGACTTGAGCTGTCTGGATAGTCGTTCTGAACCTCTGAGGTATTGGGGAGCATTCATCAAGAAAACTATAAAAACATGTAAAATGGGAAAGGATAGTGGAAGGAGAAAGGGAACTGCTTAAAGACAGCATCCTTGATACCTGCTAAGCTGCAGATGGAGCAGACTTGCATTTCCATCATGTCAATGACGTGATAGTTACCTGTAGGTGTAGATGAACTCTCTTCCCTCACATCAGCCACGACACTTTGCAGCTACAGGAGAGAACCAACCCCAAACACACCCATGTTGACAGTCTCATGTGAAGGCACACCAGTACCATGTGACTTCAGTGCTGCCTCTGTCCCCTAATGGTTAATGAGCCATGAATTTTGGCACAACACGCCAGGCAGAGGAGAGAGCAGGTAAGAACCTGTGCTGGACATCTGCTGAGATTGCCTCAGCTCTGCAGAGCGTGACAAAACTCGTGATAGGAAGCCTTATCCTGGTGATGAGAACCTATTTGCTTCACAGATTGAGCATGCTCTGCACAGATAGCTCTGAGTAAGATTTCACTTTTTTGATTTAAATACCAAATACTTCATAATGTTATGCATCCTGAACTTCCCAGGGACACTGATGGCTCATATGAATGTTGTCACCATAACACTTCAGTGCCTTCAGGATGCTAGTTTAAAGACCAAAAAAAGTACAGGGATCAAGTGAGTTAGGAGAAAAGGCTTACAGCTCAGGGAGGTGGCCTGTGGAAGAAATAATGAGTGAACACCTCACTAAAGATTGTATCTTGACACCTATGCACAGGAAAGCTGAATTCAGTGTGTACAGGCAATCACAATCTCACATTACCTCACTTTGCAACCTTAGCAAAGGCCTTTAAGGGTTGTTGAGCGCTTGGTAATTTCCACCTGTGAAATGAAGATATCAAACAAGATCGTTCTGATAGGCGCTGCATCTAGGCACAATAGAAGGCATTCTCAGTGATAACAAAGCTTACAAGACAAGTGGATGAGTCAGACCAAGGGAGAAAGAAAGAAGGAGGGAGACAGAGTCACAAGACACAAAAAATACTTTTCCTAGAAACATACACAGGCCCCAGCACATTACCTGACCACAGGCTTTTCTCACTGATGTGCAATACCACTGAGTAAATGAGAGGGCTTTATTGGGAGCGTATAAATGCAATCTTGCTGGTTAGAGATGACACTATTCTGCACTTTTTCCTGATAATGATAGCTCCTCAGTGGAAGGGGAAGGTTCAGGGGGACATCTGACCCTGTGCCAGCTGGAGCTGTCAGGCAGACACCAGCAGAGCCCGCTGACGCCCGTGTAAACCAAACGCATCTCCACGTTATTCTGAATTTACAGCACCATCCCTCAGAGCGCAGGCAAGTGTTTCCACAAATGAATGATCTCAATCAGAAAACCAGTCCTGTGGCAAGGGATACATATGGCCATCACTCCCAAGAACAGCTGTCAAGCACTAGCCCTGCCCACTTCCCACTGTGTAACGCCCGTGGTTGCTCAGTCAAGCGAATGACCTTATAAGCCCACACAGGTCCAATCTGAACTGAAAATTATTAGCAAAAACTTGTTTTCCTTAAGACTTCGCAGCCTAACGGGGAGAAATTGTACACTTGGTTGGCAAGTGAGCCTAAACAGCTTTTGTTACAGTTCCTTTGAGTACAAAATCTCTCTGCATGGAAATAAAAAAGCTCATTGGAAAGATGAGTGGTAGACCCCCACTCTCTCTATCCAAAGCGTGCTGTTCAATTTAGCCTGTGCTTCACTGAATAAATAACACTCCCAGCCATGATGCTCCCCCTCCAATATGCTTAAGTAGTGATAGATTGCATTGCTCTGTACTAAGTCTGTCTGGAACTTGTGACATTTGGTAAATGAACTTGAAAGATTTGACCCATGCAGATGAGATTACACCTTATTTAGCCTGAATGGACAAGATCCTTTGTTGTACCCAAAAAACCTGACAGATAAGTCTAACCTTTTCCTCCAGCTCTTCTGGGTATTCAACTACGAGGAAAGCGACACTCCTTGATGATTATACCGAATCTCAAATCTCTTCTGCGTATACTTGTGCAACTCTGTGCTCTGTGGGAATCTGTGACACAGGCAAGTTGGCAACTGAAGGACCTTCTCCCAGACTGCTTTCTGATTTATGTAGACCTGTCACAGAGTGACTGATACAAGTGAAATAAATCTGTTGACGACTTAAAAGACATGGAACTTGACAGACATTCAAAGTAAGTCAGATACAGCTATTTCATGTTTTATCTTTTCCTGTGCTGTGTCTCTAAAATGAGATTAGCTGACATGGTCAAGGGGCAGAGTGAGGGATAAGCGGGTATAAGGTTTGGCCACAGTCTCCTAGGAGGGGTCCCCTACCCCTACTTCTGATTCTCTTTTCCAGCAATACATTTTTCACTATGATCACCATGCTTTGATCTTGGCTGACATCTCAGTCTTACAAACATTCTCCAAGACAATCTCAAGGCTTTAGAATTACATTACTCAACACAACAAATACCTCTTAGCAATTGTCCTGCTTTGAGCTTTTGAGGTACATTTTTGTATCTCAGCAGAGCAATTATGATGTTGGTATCACGCCTAAACGTAGGCCTAGACATTGATGAGCAGGCCCACTTTACATCGTTGTTGAAGGTAGAGGGTTTGCTGGAAAAATACTAGAAGTATACTCACAAAAACAGTTGTGGGATGTCCTACACTGATGGGGACTATCCAATCAGTATCGGGGAGGCAGCTACAGAAAATTTCTTCAGGACTTTCACAACTTTCCAGTAGCCCTGTATTTTTTTAACTTTCTCCCAGTTATGCATGCATCATAGTCCCAAACCTATCCTGTCCCAAGCAAAAAAATGAGAAAAAAACCACGTGTTCCATGTCAGAGTACTAAAAGACAACTTTTGCTATCTTCCATTAAGAAGTTTGTGGCACCTAGGTTTGTTGGTTTTGTTTCTTTTTTTCTATTAAAGACTATAGTTAAGGGCTCTGAATTAGAAATCCCTCTTGCATGCTGAACTATCCTGCAAGAAAAATTAACATCTCCTTGCTCTTTGAGCTGGCCATACCGAACCTTCCCAGGCTATGCCATGCAGGAGGGCTTGGGGAGGTGCAAGAGGCAGCCAGAAGAGCAGTGTGAAAACAGGCTACAACTGCACCATACAGCTAGTGAGCGTCAACACCTCTATCACACCATTTACTTGGCTAGAGCAACCCTCAGCAATGTCTTTCATTTGTAATGATCCACCTGGGCTATAAATGATCCATAATGTGGTTGTGTTAGCACCACATTGAGCTACCAGCTTCCTGGGCTTAGTATGCTATATTTCAACATTAATAATATCCTCTGATTTCATGAAGACCCTGTATCCATCAGAATTGTTGGTACCAGGAACAATCAAAGTGCTACAGATACTAGCTACCTTTCCCAATAAGTCTGTTGGGGTATAAAACATCACAGCTGAAGTCCAAGTGGACTTAAACATCCTGTAGCTGCACAGGGTAGAATGTCAAAGGAAAAGTTATTATCCTGTTTTACTAGTTTAATTTACTTCGTCCCTGTCCCTCATGAATCAGAAATCCACTGAGGGAAAGACTATTTCCCAAAATAAAACAGGGAGTGTGATGAATTAATCTTCCTATTCTTTTAAATATGATTCCATGTAAAAACCTCAGACTCATCACATAGATTTGTTCAGGGTTTTTTGGTTTGTTTGTTTGGGTTTTTTTTTGTTTGTTTGTTTGTTTTTGGTGTTTTTTATTTTGTTTTTTGAGGCCATTGTAGTGTTATACTGATGCAACATCAATGTGTACGTCTCTGTGTAATCTTGATACATCCTGCCACGAAGTTTCCTTGTAAATTTTCTGCCAATAAAAAGACTGCTAGAGAAAACAATCTTGAGAATTAGTGGCCTCGAATGTAACCCCACAAAAATGACCAGAGGTATGAAAAGGAAGCTGGATTGAACAAATTTGCAAATGCAAAATAATCTCTTATAAAGTCCCAGCTACAAACCCAGGATTCTTTTTCTCTCATTTCTGTCTTTTTTTCAAGTTTTAATCTCCATTTTCCCTTCTCAGAAGGGGGAAGACTCTGAAGGAAAAAAAGTCTGCAGCAGAAAGAGCAAAAACCTATCTACATTCTACCCAGAGCCAGCTTCCCTTACAGTGAGGGCATCACTGCTTTTCCTAGAAAAATATAATTCTCTCTTCCAGGCAGCTGAATCTTACCCCAGAACTCCTGGATTTGGCTGCAGATTCCTTCTTTCTTTTTTTTTTTTTTTTTTTTTTTTTTTCTTTTTTCCAATAATAGAGCATATTTTTTATATCACATGCATTGTTTATGTCTGTGGAACAGTCACTTTATCTTTTGTTTTTCTGATACTGTGGATGTACATCAAACAACATAATGAAAGAAGCCATCCATGACGTGCATTGCACCATAGATAGATTATGTAAATATTTTTTAACAATCTACCAAGCAAATAACCAATTTAAGAGAAATATAATTACCTTTAAATCCTATGTATTGTAAATGTTTGCTTTTAATCCTTTATGTAACCTTATTAAAAATTTCAAGATGGATACATTCTCCCACCGAATCTGACAAACATCTGGTTTACAATAAAGTCACGTGATGAAATTCCATCCAGAATCACATTTGTTCTTCAGTATGTTTTCTCCTACTATCATTCATAACACGGAACTTCTGTGTTTTGTCTGTGATATAAGACAGTACAAGGGTATGTTTTTATTAGGAATAATGCACAGTCGTTTCCCTTATAGAATTTAAATCTGCCGTCTATGCACAGGTATAGTCAAATATATTGATAGCCTCCCTTGTGGGTTCTGCTGACACTTGGGTTTAATTGCAGTGAACTTTGAATTCCTATCTTAAGGTCAGTTATTAACTATTGATGGATTCTCCTTTTCTCCATTTAATGCTAAAGTATTCATACTAACCAAGACAGATGGGAATGCTGAAGAAATTTTTCAACGCCATGGCTGAGCAAGATACCTTTACACTCTTCCTCTGTGGCAAGCGGAGAGCCCTTTTCTAAAAGTGGTGATCACTCACGCTCAGCCTAAAAAGAAAAACACAGCACAACAGTGCTCTGCTGACCCCTCACCACTTTTTGTTCTGCCAGCACCATCTTCCTAGAAATGAAAGGTCCTCTACGCTGCTATTAGGAGAAAAGAAAATAAGATTTCCTCAGGCACAACCTTGGATACCAACCTTGAAACCAAATGGGGGTCAGGATGCAGAGGAGCAACTGCAGCACGGCGCAACACCCAGCAGGGCTGACAAACAACTCTGCTCCTTTGGGCTTCCCAGAAGGGAAAAGAGTGCCCCTCAGAGATTTATAAACACATACATAATAAATGGGAGGCTGAAGTTTAAACTGTTATGAAGCATTCTCTACTCCGCTTCCGAAGTCCTCTGTGATTTAAAGAGCTGACATTTACTGTGTGCAGGCCTATTATTCAGAATGACTGTTTGTGTATAGACAATATTTTAAACTGGCTCGCTGTAGATGAAAAATTCTTATTAAGTCAGAAAAAACAGTTTAAGTAGGTAACACTCTCCCAGTTTAGACTGCTGTAAGTCTTGCTGACCCACTGCAGGGAAGGCAGGGGGGCAGGTGAGCCTGTCAACACCATCTGCCCCGTCAGTGTGGGGAGATGGAGGTCCCAGCCCCACGGGTGCTCTGCCAAGGCAAGTGTGGCATCAGCCGAGGCTGCCCTCGCCTCTCCCACCTGCCAAGCAAACGACACAGAGTGGTTTGGTGCCACTGTCACACATTTAATCCTCCCTCTGTCACAGAAGCTTTGACAAGCGCTGGAGCCAGGGAAGGTCTGCCTCTCCTGGAGCCAGCGGCACGGCTCACACTGGGGTCCTCCACGGTCCTTGGAAGCGTTCAGACAACCAACCCTCGGCACCAGCTGGGTGAGAAAAGTCCTGAGACACCACCCCGGCCACACCCTTTCTCTCACCTGGCTGGAAGGTTTTCCACACTCATCCTTCTCCAACCTGTTTCCTTATGCCACGGTCCAGATGGCAGTCAAGCGGGATGTGCTTCTGAGGCATCCTCCCTGCGCTGAGCCTGTTGCTGCAAGGACCAGAAATCTCTCAGGAACCTCTAGGTATTCCTGTAGGAAAACAAACCAGAACTGAAGCATGCACATAGGGATTTGGGTCTACATTGCAGTAATTCAAAATATTCCTTGCAGACTTGATACCTTGTCATTGTGAAACATACTCAATGCACTCTTCAAAGCACGTTCATGAAGATGAACTTTTCTTCAGTGAGCTCACCCCTTGCACACCATCCAAACCTGAAAGCAGAATATTTTATTTTCTATAAATATTTTTCAGGTGTATTTAGAGCAGAGAAATTCACTCATAACTGAGGAACAACAAAAACAGTGATATCTCTCTTTATCACTGCTGACAAGACAAATCTGTCTCTCCAGCAGGCAGATTACTCTGCACAAAAGACCCCATTATACATTATTTTATTGTCTTTGTATTTGATAATAACACACGGTTTAGAGAGTATTTAATACACAATGCGTAGATTTGGCTAAATACAACTGGACTCGGATTTTTCTGGTGGAATATGTTGACCTGATACAGAAAATCAGCCAACTCAAAGTTTGTGCACTAAAATGCACATTTTAATCGTGATGGCTTTCATGAGTTTTAAGCATAGAATTAAACAGAGAGTAATAAACTGGGGACTTTGACCCCAAAATTTACATTCAGACTTTTACAACAGGAGTTTTAGAGATAGAAAACATTACTGTTATCCACTGACCTCAACTGATAGAGAAAGGAACTAACAGAGAAAATAGAACTCACCTGAAAAATCCGTGCACAAGGGTACAAAACAGACACAGTGAACATGGACCCAAACACTCGAAGTAGAAAAACTGTTCTCTGACCCAGTATTTGGCAGCAAGAGTGATACAAAGGACTTGTGTGCTTCCCAAACAGCACCTCCACCACTTCTGCTGCTCAACTACCAATCACATTCCTTGCGTGTTTTGGCTCAACCATTCCCTTGGCCAAATCCTTGGCAAGGATTAGGTATTTTCATGGATCAAGGGCCATTCCCAACAGGTAACTTCTGAGCAACCATCTCATTTTTGAAGGTAAAAGTGTATAAAAATACGCAAGTGAGTAACATTGTGCCCAAGAGCCTTACTGCCACAGAATGTTCGCTGACATGTTTAATTTCCTAATATAAAGATATATACAGATGTATTTTGCTGAAGGTGTTGGCATGCCTTGGACAGACCAGGAAAACCTATAGGAAAAGCAACATCTCAACAAATTGCAACCTGTTTAATCCTCTTTTCTTTAATTTCTTGTACTGCAGAACAAAAGGCCAAGATAAAACCCTAAGCTACCATTTCATAAAGCAACCACAGAAAAATTATTACCAATTAAATCTGGGAAAAACCAACAGCCAAACTGCAACTTCTAATATCTGCGAAAGGGTTGAAATAACTAATCATCAGCAGCTGATCAAGAAGCAATTTAAACATAGCCAAGGCCTTTAAAAAAATCATCACGGACAAAAAGTAAAGAAAAGCAGATAAATATTGCAAGATTTATTTTTTATATAAGATTTTCCAATTAGAAACAGAAAAATATTTGCTTTCTTCCCTTTATAAATGATATTTTGATATGCACCACTTTTAAATACTGGGTATGACATTAGTGCTTCAAAACAGATTTAGTAGGTTTTAGTAGTTTCTACTGAGTAGATTATTTACGAGATCTTTTAGCTTCTTTGGTTTTATTAAGAGTGCGGAATATAATACTATTTGTGCATCAAGAAATAGTGGATTACCCAAGTGTTGGCAGCAATTCCTGTAAAACACATAACTCTTAATCATCTCTTTCAGGCATTTTTTCCTATTTGCAAAGTCTGCATCTGGACCCTTTTTTTTTTTTTTTCCCCTTAGTTAAGGCATTTCTCTTTAAAGCATAATACTACACCTGTAATTTGGACTTTCTTACTGACTTCTGTAAAGACAATTTTTTTTTTGGAAAAGGGGGAAGAATGCACATAAAGAACTGTCTTTCAAGCAAAGATCCTCTGAAAACACATTTTAAAGATCCCAAACCAATATTCACTTAGCTTTTTTCTTGGTTCAAGGAGGCATGTAAAAGCCCAACAAAACCAATGGAAATAGTGCTTGTCAGTCCATGGAAATCAGGATCTCAGCCTTTTTTTGCAGCAGTGAAGTGAATATAGCAAAGCTTCTAATGACTTCATCAGGACTTGGATTTAGTCCTGACAGGAAACACAGCCATAAAATCATAAATTCAGTAAGATGAAATTCCAAGTGAGTATATTTGGTCAAAGAAGGTGAGGACTGAAAATGCACAGAGAGAAAAAAAGTACAAACCCAGGTGTCTACAGCTGTTAAAAAATGAGCTGGTGTCATGCTGGTAACCCTTTAAAATAATGGTCTAATCATTATTAATTCCTTCGATATTTAATGTAATAACATTAATCATGATGAACTCATTTGGTATTAATGTGAATGTCAGATGTACCTCTCCACATACACGCACATCATTTTGGGATTAGCACCTTGCTATATAATTCTTTTTGCATCTCTCAAAAAGTGCTGAGGACAGTTGTTTTGTGACTTTGAGCACAAGCCCTACTTATATACAACCATTTCCACTCAGCTTTGAGAGCATCTCCAAGTGCCTGGTAAGTAGTTCCAGCACCTAGAGGTGGGAGGTAGATTATGGAAGAGAAGCCATTGATAGTTTACAAAAAACCTTGGGCTGTTTTTGCTCTTATTTGCTTCATGCTAACAAGTGTTGATGACTGTTCTGAGCCCGACCTGCTGTAGATGGGAGCTGACATTTTAATAACGAAGATGAATGTTAATGAGGATCTGGACCACCAACAAGATTTCTTGGTCAAGAGAAGACCACTGCCACTGCAGCTTGGTGGCTTCTAATAATCAGACAAAATCTGAAAGCATCATCCAGATGGTGCTTCCAGAGAAAGTGCTTTCTGGGATGCCTACTGGCAATGCCCAAGATCGACAAAACCCATTAGGCTCCCAGTTACTTTCCTGGCAGACACAGAGAAAAATAGTGATCTCAAATAGCAGGGTATGGAGGAGACGGCTGTCCTATGGAAGCTAACTGTGACAAAATAGATTGCACCCACAATCCCTATAAACAAGAAAATGTCATCAGACTATAATTATTCCTAAATAACATGCATTTTTAATTGTATTGAAATTCCTAGCATTTTATGCCAGTGCAACTCATACAAATGCCTTGGTGCAGCCTTCCCAACCACTCGTAATAAATTTGTCCATTTACTGTCTTTTGCTCATTTCTGAACAGCTTGGCACGCCGTGAGTTAAAATTCATTTTCTTCTTTTTCTTTAAAGTACAATATCCATTTAGCTTCTATCCTCTGAACTTTTATTCATTCATTATTAACACTGAAAGCCAAAGTGCATGAGAGAAGTTCAGTCCTATCGGCATTTCAGATGAAAGTGATGTCTCGGTGTATTAGCAGTACACCACACTATCATACATAAAATGCTGCCCTGTCCTCCAACAAAGCAGCCGTGTCCCAGTGCCTAATAGGATCACTTACTTCAAATGTGACACCACCTTCTTTGAAATATTTGTTTAGATTTCAAAAACATATGAAGGTTCTCAAACTCGAACAAAATCTCCAGCCTCCAAGCCCAGGCTCTGATTCTAAAGAGCTTTCCATTCGATAAATCAGAGCCTGAATCCAGGATTTTTTTTTTTTTTTTTCCTTGTGGCTTGGCTTTTTTTTTTTATTTTTGGGATAAAAATAAATGTCATCTGGTTTTGACTGCAGATAATGAATCATATTAAGAATTTTAAAAGCACTATTCTCTTTTTTGAGACCTAATTTCAGACCTATTAACACTTTAATATGAAACAGAAGCCCATCATTTCATTAGAAAAAAGAATAAGGCCTCTCTTGTGCCATATGTTTCTTCCTTTATAAAAAATCCTTTTGAAATCCTAGATTGGGCAGCATCAGAGCAGAATATAGATCTGGCACAAAGACAACATATAGGTGAGCGGATCTTGCACCAGGGAGATTAACTATTTCAAGCAAAATTACAGATTTCTGGAAAACTCTCCTTCCCGTTCCTTACAATAATAAATGATCCAATTCACAAATAATGAACAATTGCAGCACAAAAATAGAATCCTGGTGGGGGCAACCAAAAAAACATGTGAAATGCTGGCATTCCACCTCCACAAACTTACCTATGATTGCCCAAAGGACAAACAGCTGCTTCTTACAAGTGATTTTTGGTAGGTTAGATATTTATTAAATAAGGGAAAGAAAATTACAGCTGTCCCTTTTCAATATTTGGGTTTTAAAAATGAAAATGTCTTTAAGACACACAGAACATGAATGCAAGAGGTGGTGTGATAGCAGAGAACCTTATTGCACATAATTAACAGACACATAATGTCTGGTTACTAGTAATTTCCTTCTAGCTGAGTAAGGAAATAATTTAATCATGTTGATCAAATGAATCCCATGAGCCCAGTGCAACATTATGCCTTTTTTTCCCCCCCTCTCTAAATCTGCATTAACTGATAAGAGTGTACTTGGTGAAATCATGGAACCCAACCTTGTTTAAGTATCCTTAATTTTACCGAAAATATTGGCATGATTTTAGTAATTGGGTTAATCAAGTATTTCAGTAAAACCATTTCTAATTCCTGGTGCTGACCTCAAAGGAAAAACAGCAGGGAGAAGGAAGAAAGAAATAACTCCAAGTGTTCCTTATTTGAAACAGAAGCAAAATATATATTTTTAAATTGCATATTCCATGTTGCTCTGTTATAACAGAAGGAAGGTATTTCTATAAAGACATGCAAAAAAACCTAAAAAATAACTCCCTTAAATACTTGAGTCTTAAGCAGCTAAGTGTAAATTACTATTATTCACCTCCTCTCACTCCCAAAATACCGCCAGGTGCAACTCAGAAATCGGCATGTAGAATTTTCTTTTTTCCCCTGTAAACTATGATTTTATGTGATAATACATCATTTGCCTTGTCATTCCAGGGTTTCATAGTAAAATCTTTTGTGGGATTCTGCTATTGTTCTCTTTGAACTACTTAGAAAAAGCACTGAACTACCTTCTGTGCTATCTCAGGTAGTTTTCCGTAATGTGGTGATATAATTTAACACTTACCATAATACATTTTATCCACCTATTGTTTGCTAAATAATTCCTGCAATAACACTTTTATTCTTTCCATAATTCTTTAGGGTAATGCTGGAGGAATAATATTTTTACTGCAGTGATTGATGTCGGATTCTCCAGCATGAATAGACCCCACGAATGCAGGTTATTGATAAGCATAAAAAAAAAAGCTGTATGAAAAGAATATCAGGGATCAAAGGGTTAATACCATTTTATGAGGTTGTAAAAATCTACCTCAAGAATCTTGTGTTAGCAATATTCTTTGTGTAAGATGTATGTTATTAAAACAAGTAGCAGCATCTGAATTAAAGTGACAGTATGATGGATGACTAGTGAAGTGGAATCAGAGTCGTTTGCAGCATTTTGGGCTAGATGTGGGAATTCTGCCTCAGAGGTAGGACGCCTGGCAGACGCATCGATTCCGGGCTGACGCACGTTCATAAATATGCCCCTGGAGAGGTGTGGCCTAGCAGAATTTACAAAATTATGTTCATGAATTATTTAACATTTATTTATGGATGCTATATTTAAACAGCATTTGCAAAGGAGAAAAAAAAAAAAAAAAAAAAAAAAAGAGAGACCACGGCGTACATGGCGAGCTTTAGATAAAGCAAACGCTGCACAAGACAGAGATGGTCTGCATACCTCACTGAGAGAGGGTAAGTCTAGCACAACTAGGTAAGTGATATGTCAGTGCTGTGGCTTTATACACCGGAGAGACTGACGATTCTGGGAAATACCTGACAAGCTGGCAGTTCCGACCCCTGCCAAAGAGATCTCCTCAGAAAGAAATACCAAAGTGCTGATGGAGACTTCTGTGAGCAGCAGACTCCACGCCTGCCCCTGCAACCACCGTGTCTGAGAGCCTGCTCAGGGATCTGGCAGCGGATAACCTGCTCTTGATTGTTGTAGGGCACCTCTGATCTTGGTGTCAGACCACTTGATGTCATTTCCACAAATAATAGGCCTAAAAGGCCCAAAGTTAGGCTGGCATGGGAAAATCCCAGCCTCTCCCGACGTGCATGCATAAATATCACTAACATTTATTATATGATCGAGTTCTCTCTCTCTCTCTCAATTAATGCCACAGATTTTCCTCTGCTCAGCACGTTTGGAAAGCACAAGATGAATCCGTACTGCATGCAGTGAAATAAAGCTATAACAAAAAACTGAAGATGAAATGTCATGAAATAAAACAGGATCTCAAGGTAAAGCAGTATATCTTACCCTGGAAGGGAATACCCTTGAAGGTAGGGAAGTCTTTCATTTAGCACTGCACTGCTGGTTTACACATTACCCTCTATTTTACACTCTATTATGTTCTTCCATTGCGTAATTTCTTGGTCTTCAAAAGACATGATTTTACATTTAATTTTCACTATAGAGTATATGAATAACACTGCCTCATGGAATCATTCTATTTTGGTTTGTTTTCTTTGTTTCTAGTTGTAAGTATTCTGTTTTCAAGGCTAGATTCCTGCAAAGAGCAGGGAGAGGTATCCACAGTGCCCCTGAAAGCACTTTTAATTGGGGATGTACACAGCTATAAATGGTCCCCCTAAGAAGGCTGATAATGGGGTTATTCCTTTAGAAAACTTCCTTCACTAGTATTTTCCTGACAAAAATGCTCTAGGAATACAGTTTTTCGCTGTTAAACTTCAAATTTAAGGCCTTACGACAGTCAACCTGTCAATGGAATGATCTGAAGAGCAATCATCTTTATCCAGATATTCAGCAAAACCTTTTGTAGCCTGCAATTCCTCAACCTCCTGAGTCCATAATGTCCATACTGTCAAAATATGCTCCCCAGCATCTAACAATCTTATTTTCAATAGTTTAGTCCCACTATTTTTAATTCTGTGTCAGGGGGACACAGAGGAATTCCCTTTCTCTGTGCAGCCACCCTTTATAGATTTGATGCCTGTAACCATGCTCCCCTGGCCTTTTTCACTCTACGCAACCCTAGTTCAGTCTGTCCTCAAAATGCCACATTTGGCAAACCTCCAAGAAATCATCCTGCTCCCTTTGCAACCTCTCCCACAAAGGTTCATTGTTCTCCTTATCACACCACCTCAGAAAAAGTCTCACCAAGGAGATGGTGACTTCCCTTCCTCATCTCAGCATGCGCACTGTCCTCCCTGCCTTGGACATAATTTCCTATTGCACAAAAACAGGTTTGTGCTCACCTACTAACCCGCTGAAGACCTGTTTGATTCCTTCTCATAAAACAGGTGTATCCTGGGTTGTGTTTATCAGAGTATTAATTTCCACACACTCCCAGAGCCTGGCATTTGGTCTCACCAAATGCATTCTCCTGCTCCTTGTTGTTTTTCCTGCTTGTCAAGAAGATTTTGAAATCTACTCCCATTCAACAACCTGCCTCAGACTCCCTCAATTTGGTGTCACCTGCAAGTTTAATTATT
Organism: Hirundo rustica; assembly: GCF_015227805.2. Classification (NCBI taxonomy): domain Eukaryota; kingdom Metazoa; phylum Chordata; class Aves; order Passeriformes; family Hirundinidae; genus Hirundo; species Hirundo rustica. The sequence continues at coordinate 3,428,452 of NC_053452.1, forward strand.
TCAGCATCCACTTCATTATCCAAATCATTATTGAAAATGTGGGAAGGGTCCTAAACAGAACTTAGTCAGTACATCCCTCCAGTGTGAGTGGCTATTTTTCTAACTCACTTTGCACCCACATGAAAGTGGTTTCCCTTAAACTAGATGACTTATGGGAATAGTCCCCCATAATGTTGTTTAAATCTGTCTCTTATTAAATTGTTGCACAAAAATTCAAGTGGTTGAGCTAATAGGCTTGTGGTCCATCTTTTCCCAGAAGTGAAGGTAAGAGATAACAAAAAGTAAGAAATCCTGCATCATATTCAGCACAATTTTGCCTTCTAGTTTTTGCTTCACATCATGTCAGGAGGGGTGTGAAACATGTGCTTCAGGTCTATGGCTCCGAGTTAAGGCAGAGTTAAGACCCTTTGGGACTACAAAACTGTGGGTTTCTCTGTAGAAAGAGATTCCTTTCATTCTCATCACCCCTAGCTTATCCACCGTGGCAGGAAAGAAAAGAAGGACTGCTCCACATGCCCTTCTCCAACCTCCAAAGACACAGTTCCAGCACCAACATGTGTTGCCTCCACAGATGTGGGTCCTGAGCCATTGTGGGAGGGCTGCCACACATCCTCTGCCTGCCCTTAGGCAATTGCTTTCCAGTGGGAGGGCACAGCCTCACCTGTTTCAACTCCAAACAGGAAAAAACATTTGACAAACTGTCCATGCAAAAGCTTTGCAAGCCGGATACAAGCAGGGAAAAAAATTTCTTCTTTTAAAGAAACGTATCAGACCAACACTGTTTTCTCTGCTGCCTAAGACACGTGTTTTGATTGAGGATTTCATTACAATTTTCTCCCATTTACTTACTTTGGGAGTTTATTTATCAAGTGCAAACAGCTTTCCCACCAGAGAGCTTGGAAACTACAGATTTTTGCTCTGTCCATTAAGGTTTTATTTTAATACTGTATAACTTTACAGATGCCAAAGGTGGTGTTAAAGCAAATAAAAAGAACCCCAAACCATGGAGCAAACACTGTTCTGCATTTAACTTTTATGTGGCAACACGAAGGACTCATCAACCTTAATCCTGCTACTTGTGAGAGTGGTGCACTATCAAATGGCAGTGCTGGCAGCAGGCACGAACTTAAAATTTGGGATTGGGCTTTAGGTTTTCAAATTTGGTTTAAAGTGTATTAATTTATGATTTAATTATTTTAAAAAAGACAAAATGCTGGCTCTGTTCTCTATATCAGTTTCTTTAATTAAGTGCAATATTCTCTGATGATTCTGTTCTAGCAGACAGCTCCAAATCTCAACTTTCACAGAAATTTAGGGATGTCTCAATGTGGCCAACCCAAGCTTGGAACACTATCCAGAAGTCATTAGAGGCAATCAGTTTTGATTTTCCAGCATATTTTTCCTCTGCTGCATCCCCTTTTCATCTGGAAGCAACTCCTGTCTCTTTTCTAATTGATGAGGTGAACTGGTATGAGTGAGCTTATGATTTCTGCTCTTTGAGTGGCAGGGAAGTAAATGGAAAAATTGTCTCAAAAGTTTAAATGAGGGATTTGGCTTTCGCAATAGTGGAATTACTAGTGCTCAGTGGACTTTACTTAACTGTTGCATGCCAAAGAAATAAACCATGAATGATTAGGGTAGTAGGATTTTTGTTATCAGATAAATCGTCACTTACTCAGGTTCTCTGACTTCCCTTCCTTTCCAGGGTTTGGATTTTTTTCCTTTCCATTTTTAGTTCACTGACAACAAGAAATATCTCTGAACTGGAAAACCCTGACCTGACTCAAAAGCAGCATTTCAAATGCTTCTCTGTCTCTTTAAAACCTCTGACTTTCTGCAATGTTCGGAGCCCTTCCTTCAGTTTTCAAGTACTTAACCCATTAAGTCTGGGCTCTTTCACAGACTGGAAATGCTTCTCAAGGAGCCCAGAGAAATTATCTTACTTTTTAAACACTGCATGCCTTAAAAGTAAGTATTAAAATATGAAACTTTGATTTTTCTTTTTTTTTACTGTTCAATCAATGCCAGTACTTTTAAAAGAAGGTGGGTAATTTCCAGCAAAATAAACTCAGTAGAATTGGAGCAGGAATCTGCTCAGCTCCATTACTGCAAGGAAAAAATAAAGGAAATTCTTTTACATGCTAATGACTGGTGGATTTCTGTCAATTTAATCTGTCAAGTACTAGGATCTCAAGAGTACCAAAATATTCATAATTAATATAAGTCTTGACATGACAACCCAAAAGGTACTGAAGTGCTTGGTACACTATCAGATAAATCTGTACTTCCTACTAATCTCTCTTGCTCCCATGCAGGCACCAGAATTAAATCACTTTACAGATCTCTGGTGCAGCTTTGCCCCTACATAACTTTTGCACTTTCCTGATATAAGTCTGGGCTTTTCCAGCTAAAGGCACCAAGCCAAATTACTTTCTCATTGTAAACGCAGGGAAAATGAAACATGTCTTGCAGAGCAAACTGGGCTTCACCTTTAGGACACCCTGATTCAATCCTCAAATTCAGCACTAACAAATCAAGAACTTGTTGAGAATACGGAAGACTGCAGGCACACATAAGCACTGAAATATTCTTGGGTCCTTTTTCACGTGAAATTTGTAATAAAATGTTTGGCACCAGCTTCATTTGTATCACAGAAGGGCTCAATAAACACAAAAGAAATTGAGTCACAAAGAAACTGGGTTGCAAAGATAAATGCATTTGAGGCTCTGAAGCCTCTGTGGGGAAACAGGAAGATGAGGAAAAGCCGTTCTCTCCTGTAATTTCGCTTTCTCCTCCAGCCCCGAAAGACTGGGCTGCTGCATGTTCCAGCTAAGGGCTACTGGGAGCTAAAGCACGCATTAGAGCTACAAAACAAAGCTCATTATAAGCGGCACAGGAACACTACAGGTAATGGAAACATTCTGGTGGAATTCCAGGGTTTTTGAACCAGGTGTTACGACAGAAATCCCAGCCTCAGTGCAGTCAGAAGCAAAACACCTTTTTGACATTATAAAACCAAGAACTCATCCAGTATGTGCTTTTTTTCTGTCTTTCTGCCTTCTTCATTTATCACTTTATGCATTCTGTTGGATTTATTTTCTTCTGACCCTCCGCTTTACTTGGAGTCGCAGTTTCTCCTAAACAGAATCCAAGCTCAATAATGGTCAAGACTGAGGTGAACTTTTGAACCCACAAGGGTTGAACAGGTTCAAAATTAAACAGGAACAAGAAAACAGTTCAGTTCAAGTTATTATCTTCCTACATTCAACACTTCTGATCTTATTCTCTGGGCAATTACACATGCGGATTTAACAATGTGCAAAAACATTTACCAGGATGGGACCGGAGCCATAATCTGTAAACATATACGTAATTGCCATTGACATGAAGTTTGCACTGAAAGGCCTTTCAACAAGTTTGCTGGAAAAAATAAGAAACCCACCAAACTTCACTATTTGGGCCTTTGGCAACGAAACCCAGGCTGCTACTGTAGAGAGCCACAAAATACTTCCTGTAGTAAAACGTGCACAGCTCCAGCAGAGAGAGAGGTGAATCTGACACTGTGGCATGTTTTTGGATTTCATCACTGTCCACGAACATTTTGGATATCATTAAAAGAAAATTATGCTTCTAGTCTTCTTGCTACAGAGAAAAGAATGTGAACAGAGCACCAATGTTTTCTGAAAGCACTCAGTTCTGAAGCTGGGCTCCTGGCATGCAGCAGCTGGCTGCCTCCTCTCCCAGGGGTTTGGTCTGAGACAGGAGGGGGGGAGGTCCCTGGTGCTCAAGCAGAGAAAAGACCAATGTGGGGACTCAGGCTCTGCTAAGAGGTGGAAAGGAGAACTTGTAACGCAGGTTTTATTCTGTCTCGTCCGTCCTGACCATAGCAGCGCTGCACGTTGTGCAATGTATCTGGGGACAGAGAGCTGTCCAATATTTCCAACTGACATGCTCTGTTCTAAATCAAGTATATATCAAGGAGAACTGTCTGCTTTGACTTTCTTCATCTCTGTCACCATGAAATGCAGGTGAGGTTATGCTGCTCTCACATGTCCAGAGAGAGGCAAACCCACCACGCCCTCAAGTTCTTCCAGCCCCTGCCCAGAGCCCAGGCACACTGGAATGGTGCAGGCAGGCTGCTCCAAGGACTAGAGGGACCACAAAACAGCCCAGCAAAGAAACACAGCTCCTTGCAGCACAATAAAGAGCCATCCCAAAACACACCCTCCCAAAATCTCAACAGACAAATCATATTGGCAGTGCTGGCAAGAAGATTTTAAAGAGGATATGTGAGATGGAAAGAGGCAAGTCATGCCAGTGAAGGAGGATTTGTAAAACCCCCTGTGCAAAGAATTAGGCCTCTCCTGGTAAATCACTGCCCTTGAGAGCAATCTTGGGTTGAATAATCCCCTTGCAAACGTAACCATGCTGACAGCAAGCTCAGGTATGGAGACGGAGCAAGGAGGTGTGCTAGAGGAAAGAAGGTCAGTGTTGGCAAAGTCTTTGCCTGCTCCAAGAACAGAAATATTGGCCAAACAGCCTGGTGTCCAGGAGGAGTCCAAACTTCTGAGGAACAGCTTCTACTGAGGATTAAAGGTGCCCCATTGGTAAATAAATCCAGTTAAAATTATTAAATCACTCCCCCTGCTTGTGAGCTTCCTAACTTGCACTGCATGTGGAAGCCAAGTTCTACTGATTGCCTGAGAAAGGTGGGACTTTCCCTCTTTGGAGTCTTCCTCCCAAAAAAACCTGATGACATTTTGCATTAGGGGATCTCAGACATACCCTTCTATTATCCACCAAGACCTCAAATCTTTGTCAACCTCAATTTGCCATTTCTCACACACCTCTGAAATTTACAGTGATGCATCTAGCCCCACTTCTCTGGAATCCTCATGACGAACATCAGCTTTCAAAGCTCACCTTGTGAGCTTAATATTCCTCCAATTTTTCCCCCCACTTTATCAGTTAAAATATACAGAATGTGAGTACTCCTTATGCTTAGAAACATAAAAAGGAATTTCAGCCATCCTGCCAGATTAGACACGCAGGTGTTATCAGTAAGGCTGATAGGATGAGTTCACCAAAGACAAAATACCAGGATGGCTGTTACAGGCAAACAGGGGCACTGAAAGTGTTCATCTGAAGCCTCCCTTGTCCTTTCCCGGAGCGCAAACTTTGCTGTCATCCATAAATCAAACAGTTTATGAGGCTGCAATATTTACACTCTAATTAAAAAATCATAAAGCCAGACCCCTTCAGTTTGTAAAAAGAAGAACTCAGGATCTGCTATCGAAACATTGTGTTAATCAGTAACTCCTAATGATCTGCTCCACAGCCTTGGAGGTTACATGCTTATTCAGCTACACATAGCAAACAAGATAATGAGGGAAAGTGGAAGAAGTGAAGGGAATATGTCACAGCAAACACAGGGTTTTGCCACCACCAGGACCTGCTCCTAACCCCTCCAATTCTCATGTTACAGTTTATTTTCTCATTTTCAAAAGGCAACAGATTTATAAAGTAAAGCTTTGACAACATGTTACATACGGAGCGATCTTGAGATGTTTTCTGTGTGTGCAGCTCCTGAAGAATC